>NC_049222.1:4794393-4844393 GCF_011100685.1 Canis lupus familiaris
GGTCCATCAAACACTAGTTGAAAAGGAACAAAAAAGGAGAGGTGCTGAGAGGGAGTAATTAAATGATTGTGCAAACTGGCATCAGGCAAACGGTATGCTACAACAGTGATACTTGTGAGGACAATCTGTTCCCAGTCTAAGACAAAGTGAACACTATTTTTGACAAGCTAGCTTGTTCTAGATACAATAGATACCATACTGCCTTTGTTATTATCACCTTATTTAAAGTAGAAAACAATCGTATCAAGATAAATACCCAAACCCCTTGTGCATCTTCATCACTCTCTATAAAAGGACCTCCTTCGATGACAAGTGACCATCTAAACTGAAAAGGAATCATGACAGACTCACCACCCGTATTTCTCAAAACTACAGTTCCCACATGGCTGGCACTCAGAAAAGGTTCAAAACCTGAAGGACTACATTGATCAGGTAATTAACTTTGCTAGTTAAACATGTAAGCATTACTTCCCTTGTTGAAAGACTGGTGGCTAAAAACAGTGAAACCAGAGAGAGTAAAAGATGAACTCAAGGGCAACTGGGTGGCTCAGTCATTGAGCATCTGCCTTTGGCTCAGGTCATGATCCTGGAGTCCTGGGATCGAGTCCTGAATCAAGCTCCCTGCTCAGCGGGGAGCCTGCTTCTACCTCTATCTATGTCGCTGCCTCTCCCCCTGTGTCTCTCATGAATAAATAAATAAAATCTTTAAAAAACAGAGAGAAAGACAGAAACCCAAACTAAACAGGAAGGAGGACAGTGGGATAAACAGAAACAATGTCAACCTGAGAGTCAAAAGTCCTGGGTTCTCATCTCCATTTGCCAGAAGTCACTTAAGACCTTGACCCCAATTTTTTAAAATCTGTCCACCAGATGGATAAGTCCAGTGTGGGTTCTAAAACCTTATTTTTAAAACAAATTCCAATAGGGATACTAAAATGTCTTTCTAATATTTAAACACATTTCTAGTGTTCAGGCCGGTGCAAATTTCAGTTTTGAAGCACTGACTGGCCACTATATTAAAAAAGGATGCTCATTTGTTAATATGGTCATGATAATTATCAGATGTGTTAACCACATGAGACATGCTCGCCTCTTTCATTGATAGCAGTACTTTTAAAATATATTAGGAAAGAAGATCTTGCACTTGGTCTAGAACTTTTAGCTCCTCAAGAACCACATGTAAACCTGACAGTGTATTTATGATGTTAACCAACCATCCTTTGCTCCAGCTCAATATATTCCTATGCAGTAAACAGGACCTTTTAAAACTGGAAATAGAACTACAAAAACAATTTTCCAAAAATGCATGTATCTAGACAATAGCATCTGATGTGCTTGGCACTGTCGTTCCCTGGCACTCTGGGAGTGAGGTAACAAAGACTTAGTGCTAATTCTTGCGAAAACACTAAAACGAGGGCAACACGGGGAGCAGAGGGCTCCAGGGCCAAGTGAGAGCAGACCGAGGATGTGGTCCAGAGCCCATGGCACCTGGACAGTCCACAGGCTTGGAAATAAGAAAAGCACTCGAGGACTGAGGAGCAGTAAAAGAGTGCACATTAGGAAACGGTATGTATTTTCAGACGGATAGTTTCCCAACCCCATTCCTGTCGCCCATCCACAGGAAATGCACAAGGAAACGCAATCCTAACACCCGTGTCCAACATGCTGGCTATACACAGACATCGGGAGCATGGCCACATAATTATATGTCCTCATAATTATTATTTGGAACTGTGCTGCCTTAGGTTATATGGAACTGGTATCAACCTGTTTTCATTACAATTATCCACAATCAATAGCATCCCTAATTAAAACTACCAACAGTGAAATTCTCATAAACATAACTCTGCTGCCAAATCCCATGCCCCTTGATTCTGAAGCAGTGATATCCTTCCTAGCAAGTTCTCCTGCTCCTCCTTTCCCTGACCTTTCACAGTCCAGAAAACTGGAAGAAAGCAGACAAGTCAAAAAGGAGAGACAGAAAGTAGTGGGAAGAGCCAGCGTTCAACATCTCAGCAAGAACAGGCTGTGTGCCCTGGCCCTGCCAGCTGCTCAGGGCTATGCTACTTGCTTCACAATCTCACCTCTGGCAGGACTAACTAAAGTCCTTGCAAGTATGAACATACCATGCTTCTCCTTGAACATCCCCAAGCCCTGCCTCAAGCGGGCTGCCCCTGGTTATCTAACTAATTTTCACTCACCTGCACATCAAATGCTAGCTATCTGATGAAATACAACTTTGTGAATTCAGGTCCAGCGAGGCTTGGACGTTTCTTTCGTTCTTTACCTGAGCTATCCAGTTGAAGCACAAATTATTTTGATCTTGTTAACCCTAAAGACTAACAGCACTGGCACACAGTCATGTTCCATAAATGTTTATTTAATATTTGTTTTAAAAATCCTCCACTTCACCCCACCAACCACTTATACCCCAGGAATTGCCTGCTGCGTTAATAGGTCATGCTATTCTATTCTTCACTACTTTTGCTTTATCTACTAAAAATGTCCCAATTAGTCTTGTGAATAGCTCCTCTTCCTTTAAGACCCAACTCAAACATAACTTCTCAAGGAAGCCTTTGCTACTGTTCCTAAGCACTCCCCATGGACCACTGTCCCTTCCTCTTATTCCTAGTATGTGTCCCACTTCACGTCCGTCTCTCCTCCTTGGAGCACATGACTGCGAGGCCTCTGCACTGACTGGTCATGGTCACTGCGTCTGCAGAGAGAGGAAACTCTCAAGAATGTGCCCAGCAGGAAATGAATGAGTCCCTAAATCAGTAGTTATGCTTCCTTCCTATCTACATTTCCAATACCTCTTATACTCAGCATTAGACAAATCAAAGGGCAAAACCCTCCATCAAGGAAAGGACTTTCAAAAACACATTAGCAGGAAGAGAGGAGAAAATAGGCTACCACACCTCGCACCCCCACCTCCACCCCCACTCCCCCACACCCCGCCACACACACACAACTCAAAGGGTAGGCAAAGGAAACCCAGTAGACTGCTTCCCCGACTCCCTGTATTCCACTGTATGGATCAGGAGAGCTAAAGAATCCTCAGATCCTACAACTGGATTTTAAAATCATCACAAAACCATTTAAAAACAAAAAGAAAGCAAAAATGATTTAAGTCACTGAGATAATGAATTCTTCACTGGAAAAGATCTCAGAGAGGCCAATGCTTTCAATTATAACACCAAGAAATGACAATGTGCTCCACGTTGTTAAGGGCGATCACACATGTTGCCTTGAGATAAACCTATGACCCACTCTTCATGATAAAAATTCAAGAAAGCAGCACTACAAAACAGAATAGGGTGTGGTGGTGACAAAGCCCCTATGATGCGGAAAGGCTGGCATCCACCATCCTAATCTTACCCTAAATCTCTCCTGGATTTACAAGAGTTCAGTGTAAAATACCTCAGAATCTTATCTGAGAAAGATTGTTTTTTGTTTTAATATTATAGCTATGATGTTTTTTAGACATTCCGATTACAATGTGATTTGTATATAAAATATATAAAACAACATTCATTCACTAAATGATATTTCAAAGACTGGAGCACAAGAGGGATAAACTAACAATGTTAATTTCGTATTCCTCACTGACAGGAAGAGAGACAGTAATCACTACGTGGCATTTTTAAATTTCAAGCTAAAGGCAAAAATGTATCATTAAACAAAAAGCTTTAAAATATTGTATACATAGAATATGTAATATACTCTTTGTAATGAATGTTTGAACATTAATTTAAATTTTTTACAAAACTGAGAGATGCTGCATTTTACATTGTTACAAGCATAATTCATGCCACAACATAAAGCAAACTTTTTCTATCTATATCTCTTTAGCCAAAACAACAAGCCAAACCAAATGCTTATTTTATTTGGATACATCTGTAGATATGATGGGTGTAATTAATTGTTCGGCTAAAAATGCAGTTCCAGGGTGCTTTTAATGATTTAGGTATACACAGCTTTAGTTCTCAGAACAGACTAAAAATAGTGATTTTAATTTATTCCTGCTGCCTACAATTACCCACAACCATGTATTTTTAAATATTTCCAGCCTATAAAAATTACTAATTTTTGCCACTTGTGTTTATCTGCATTTAGACTTTGATTTGGATAAATTAAGCTCTCAAGTGTTCCTTGCTTTATGAAACTCTGCATGTTGTACACTTCAACACAAATAAATGACTTGTACCATTAGAGGTTTAAATAATGTAATGTATTTCATGCTCAGCCTGAAGCTGGATTCCAATGAAGTTGCTAATGCACGTAATGATTAAGTGTAACTCAAATACTAACTGTGTTGTTGAAAACATGACAGGCAATAATTTGGTCTATTATATTCTGCCATTTAATTGCCTAGTACAGACATTCTCTGACACATTATGAAGCAATGATTTACAATTATTCAAGCTGCAAAGGTCAGAAAGTGACATTATAATCATCTACATAGAGATCCCTTCTAATGCACAAAAACTAGGTAATGCCACACACACACAAAAAAGAGTTTTACTGCATTAGTAACTTTCTATTTAAGGTTTCTTAAACCAAATGAGAATAAACAGCTCATAAGCACATTAATACACAATAGAAAATGTCTAGAATCTTTCCATGAACCTGAAGGTGACAGATTGAGAAAATGCCCTTATTCTCTCTGGATTAGCTAAGTGCTACTCCCCTACTTGACTCTGCACACAAGATTCAACCAGACACAGGGAAGTCAATCAGAGAATACCATGATCCCCAGACCACCCATCCCGGTGTCTCTGTGAAAAATGGCACGCAACAGTCAGCTAGCACTTCTAAGGTTTATGGGAATCACAGGCCACTCACTAGTTTGCTACTAACTCCATTTTTTTTTTTTTTTCTTAAGTAACTGGTCATGAAAATCAAAGACAGTAACCTAAACTCATCAATTTTTACCCCTCTGGTCCTCGTGAAAAGACAATAATATCTTCATCTGTCTAGGCACCTAATTCTATTATATCATGTTCAATTTGTAATCACTCAAGTGCAATAAATCATCAACACATAAAGAACAATGAGAAAGAGTAATAAAATTATTTCAAACAATGCTTTAAGGTGAGAAAAGTGAAAAAGAAAGAGAGATACAGAAACAGACTGAAACCACAGTGTCAAAGGAAAATACCATGCGAGCAAGTTTCTAAAAGAACATAAACCTGAGCAAAAGCAGAAAACAAGAATGGTTAGGGGCTGGAAGGAGGTTAAGTTACAGTTATTACATTCTAGTGAGAACCTAGAGAGAAAAAATAAGTACAAATTAAAGTCAGAAACCAAAACAACAGATATTGCAAAGCAGAAAGAAAAATTTTTTTAAAGGGACAGTTAAAAGGAAGGAAACTGGTCTACTATGACTCATGTATAATTTGAGTCCATCACTAAAAACACTTTGTATCTCAAGTTTACCATCTGTACAATGGGAATTATAAACATGAGATAAACAATCTCATGACACCAGGAGATCAACAAAAGAAGTGAATGTGAATTAAGGCATACACCAAAGCACAGTACCACACCAATACTACTTATTATCGATAGTATTACATACACTATTGCATGTGTGTATACTCACAGAAACAGAGAGAATTAAATTTAAATAGATTTAACAAAACATGGTGTCTGTAAGCCACTGAAATTTTCAAGTTCTTTTTTCAGTAATCAAAGGTAGAGATCATTGATTTAGTAAAAATATGTTTAACCTGTTTTTAAGTATATGTTCTCAACAAAATTATTAACTTCTGTATAGAAATGCTTTCTATTATTTCTCATTCTCTCCCCACAAGCCCCATGTCAGATCCACACCACATGTTCATGTGAACCACCCACGACGTGCTATCTATAAAGATACCTATACTGTAAAAAATTCCTCTTGGGATCCCATTCAGATCTAAGAAAAACATTAGGAAACTGTACTATTCAAAAACTGCTCCACCTAAAAGTGAAAGTAAAATAAAAGGCTTTTATAAATGAAGTTATCAATAGCAGGTTCTCAGAACAGGAATTGCAAAGCAACACATTTTGGGTGATTTTTACCACAACATGAGCACATAAAGCATGGGTGAACAAAACTGAAATCCTGAATCTGAACCCCAGCTATCTGACAAGAATTAGATATCTAACCCATTCAGCTGCTTCACAAACTAACTCAAATCCATGATAGATTGTAGCTAGCACTTGCCGACGAAGTGAAGAAAATTATCTTAAAACAGAGCTTAAAGATTCAAAGAAATCAGTGTAGGTCCAAACAAATGAAGTAAGAAAGCATAAAAGGCAGTCTTTTGTTAAGGGAGTAACTAATGCACAAGTCAAACTGAGCCTTAGCAAAAGTATTCAAGCTACATATGTGATGAGCATCTACAACCTTCTTATATAAAGATATGAAAAACAAGTCAATTACAAGTAATCTAAACCATTAATACTCAGCTCAATTCAACAAAACGCACTGTCATTTACATCAATTTCGCTATAATATATGAGGGTTTTTTTCCCAAGAAAAGCAAGAGGTTACTATGACAAAATAATGCAACATTGTGAGCAATAATTTCATTTTTAAAAGGTGCCTGCTCCATTATTTCTATACATTATTACTCATTCAGAACTATTTGAAGAACAGTTTATCTCTTACAATTCAGGTAATGAAAAGGTTATTCATAAAATCCTAAGGGGCAGAGATGAAGGTACTGACTACTGCAGAAAGAAAAACACAGTGCAGGACCTTCTGTTTGTGACAAAATTATAGAGTTAATGTTCCTGAAAGATCACGTCACCTTTTAAAGCATGATTTTTTTAAAAGGTAAAATTTATAGCAATGAAAGCTAATGAAGAAACGCAGCATGAGCTGCTTATGCTCAGGAACTAATAGGTCCACTGAGCATTTCTAGGATTATTTAGCCATCAATGATAATGAATCGACATTGTCACTAATGGTAATGTACCAGTGCTCTTCACTGCCACTAACCTGAGAGCCAATCCTTGCTTTCTTTCATGTTTCTCATTTTAGTTTTTCACCTACATATTGCCCTAACCCTTCAAAACACATGAAATACAGACACCCCATGATGCTTTTTTCTTTACCATAAGGGTTCTAACTCGTTATTATTCTGTTTTAACTCCACAGATTATAGGCCTTCTTCAGTTTACTGGAATTCTTCAGAACTTTCAGCTTCACTGTGAAAATATCCATCCTATGAAAATTATCATCATATAACTTTTAAATCAAACTTCACTTAAAAAAAATTAAGAGAACTATTATTTCAACGTAAGTAAAATTCAAGGACTGCCATAATTCTTAAAGATACAATTCTGGAGTCTAGATTCCTTTTTCTATGTGTGTGCACAGAGACACACACACACACACACACACACACACACACCTCTAGGACAGCAGTATGAAACTCATATATCTCTCTGTATTTATAATTCTTTATCTTGGGAATCAAATATGTAAACCACTGGTGTAGCACTTCAGTGGTGTGTGGTGAGCAGTAAGCTCAGCAAAGGGCGCACTATTTCAATTGGACAAGCAAAGCCAGTCAATCAGGTATTGTTTCTGATGCCACCTATGCCAGAAACTGTTCTCTGATAAAGTTTCTTCTTCTCTTTCCCAGGACTTAGTAACCCTAATAAAAAAAAAAATGGACGGAATTAGATTTCTAATAATAGAGCATGCAAAAACTGCTTTTTTTTTTTGAAGAAATGAGGACGAAACTGCTGATGACCCCCTAACAGCAAATGTTTGCCAGAGTCAAGCCCTTCCCTCTTTCCTATAACTCATATGGTAAGAAACAATAAATGAGGTATCTTTTAAAATTCCAAGACCCAGAGCAATTAAAATGAACCATTTGGCACTCAACCCTTGCAGCTAAAATCAGTAGCAACAAAACTCATTCTGCCACTGATCTTCAGGGGGCTTCAGGGCAGAGGTTCATCTTCATTTACCTTAGCTAGAAGTCACTGAACCATCAATTCTGCCAGTGAACACATCACAGACCATGGTTAATAAAACTGCTTTGCAAAGTTATCTGTAAAACTATCTCAAGGGTCAAAAAATGCAACTGCATCCTGGAATAAAATGTACTGTCCAACAAAAGCCGTTTCTGACTTAAAAGATATTACTCGGTAGCGCTAACCAGAAGAATCTTCCCCTGAAAAAGGAAACCCACCATAGTGTGTGCGCATTGCATAATTGAATTGAACCTGCAGCATTGAGGGAATCAGCCAGAAGAACTGCAGGTTTCTCAGGTTCCACAGAAAGTGTTTTCATAGGATGCGCTCATTCATTAATTTCTCTAAATTAATAGCATTAAAATATATTTTTAATCAGAGATAGGATATTAAAATCCAGCTCTGAATGTCCTATGATATACCATAGATGTCATGGCATTTTAAAACCTTTTAAACATTTCTGCTAAATTAATTAGTTGTGCATTAAGGCATCTCAGTGCTCCCTATTAAACGCAACACATCTGAGTGACAGTTTAACACCGTGAATGGTTCTTTAGAGGAAGAGCCGTTAACTAAAAATGGATAACAACAAGTTTTGAAATAAAGTTACATGAAAACATACATTATACACTGTTTACTCAAGTTTTATCTCTTTAACAATCAGTAACCAGATGTCTGAAATTAAATCTTTTTCTACATTTCTCTTTATGGAGTATGTCCAGTCTATCTATCCAAAGAGCCACTACTGTGATTAAAATTAAAGCAGTATATAGCAAAAGAAAAAAAAAAACGCATACATATACACTCCTAAAGCTGTATTATGTATTTTTTTATGTCTTTAAATGGAATTTACAGTTCTCTCTGGCAATGTGAATGAACATCCTATAATTTAGTCAATTTACAGATTACAGGTTCAAATTGACCTTGTAGCCCATAAAATTGCTCATCTTCAGTAGAGGATTAGAAGTGGGAGAAGAATGTCATAACTGTATTTAAGGAATTTACCATAACAATGGAAAGGAGGATACGCATGCATAATTTTAGCCACTCTTACTCATATCAGTTTTGAATTCTGAAACAATGGCTATCCTGCATGCTTCCTGGTTCACCACGGTAGAGATGGTTTCAATTTACTCACCCACAGACGTGACACTTGTATTCCCTCATCCCAAGGTGCCTTTTGACATGGTTTCTGGCATCGCCAAGCTGAGCTGTTGCAAAATGGCATATCTTGCACTTGAATGGTTTTGATCCTAGGTAAATTTAACATAAAATATGATTTGAACGTGAATAATACATTACTGATAGTTTAAAAAGAGGCTTAGATCTTAAATCATACTTTTCATCTGATTAGAAATTTCTGGCCCCAAAATGCTGGAACACCAGCATTCCTTTCTAACTTGAATAGACCTGCATCCCATAATCATTCCACCAAGAGACTTAAACGTTTCAGTGAGTGTTCCTAACTTCCAATAACATTCCTAAAATATAAAGCAAAAGCGAAGCAGTTGAGCAGTAGTAAGTAGATGAGATGAGCTAAATAATTTTAAATATTTTTCTAACAATTCACAAAAATATATTTTAAAGTTATTCAACATCTGAAATGTAACATTATAAAAACATAAATGCATACAGTGCAGCTGATATTTTATAAAGTATATTTATCATCAAATAAATTTCTCAGTAGCCACCTCCCTTCCTCATATTTCTGCAGCTTTGAATTTACTCACATTAAGAATGGCATTTCAGATTTTTTTCTGACATTTATCCCAAATGATTCACTATTTTACTGTTTTAATAGCTAGCACACAATGTAAGAATATATAATGGATAAGTTATTTGCTTTTATGATCATTTTATAGTCAAAAATCTATGATGATTCTGCAAACCAGAAGTATTGATATTTTATTTACTGACTTCATGAACAAATATTTCAACATAATAAAAAGCAAAGTACCAACAATTTCTTTTTTTAAATTTCACAAAGGTTAACCTATACTCAAAAATGAGAAAATAATTTCAGAATCAATAAACCTAGTATCAGGAACAGAGACTGTAACTGGAACACAGTCACTAATAGATAATCAGTACCCACATTAATGAGAAGCAATACTCCTTTAAGTGCGACATGTAGACACCATTTTTCATTTTTCAAACCACCAAATCTTCAAATAAATACATCAAAATCATAAAAACCACAGTCTGCTATCAGTACAATATGTTTCCAGATCTTTTGTATAATGTTTAATACCTATTTGGTGAAATACCTAGTTAGACAGAATATGATATTTGTGAACCTCAATAAACATACAAAAAGGGCTCAAATAAAAAAATTGCAATACATCACATTTGATCAATGAACCTTTGTGCAGTGCCCTTGAAAAAAAATAATCCTTCAAGAATACTTTGTTGAAATTGAAGCACTCAGTAAAAAATTTTAGAGTCTTAAATTTCAATTTAATTCCCAAAAGCTGACAAAAAAGTGAAGCATTTAATTTTAATCTTCTAACAGAAATAAAAAAGTCAACAGCACTAAGCACGGGCAGACAAGGTTGAATATTTCACAGTTCAATGACAATGAAGCCAGATCTCTTAATACTTCCATTTCTAGTGTTAGAAGTAGATGTAAAATATATTTAGCACCTGAATGGTTATATCTAGTCAGCTTTATATGTTTAAATGTCAAAAGCAGGTTGAGACTGCAGCTTACAGCAATCACATTCTATCAATCACATTAGAAACTACAGTTTACTTAAATGATTCTGATAAAACTAAGCCTATCACGACCTGGAAACATTTCATCTCAACACAGATTTCTATGAAGGGACACAGAAAGGAAAAGAGTGAGAAGAAACAATTCACATGCACTGTAAACTGAAAGGCATTAAAGATAATAGGGTAATTAGGAAATTATTAATTAACAATAACATCAGGACTCCAACCAAAGAAAATGAAGCTCTCAACATTTCTATTACAATCTTGGTGAAAGCATTTAAAATCTCCTGTGGGTTTAAGGTTCCGCCGTGCTCCCACCACACTGTGTGCCACGAGGGGCTGGGGACAGACCTTTCCATTCACCACACGTGGCTCCTTAGTGAGAAGCTCTAGTTCCTTCAGGTCTCAGTGATCCTTTGCTAGTGTGTTGACAACACATAAATGAGTTCTTCTGCTGACTGCTTTCATGCAGAAATCACTGAGGTCCTGACTATTTTTCACATCTTATATTCAGAACAGACTGTGTTAACATCTCCTTTCTGTTCCACACAAATTCTAGGGAAGTGGAGATAATACTTTCCTGCATTAGGAAAAAAAGGTCTTCTTTTTTTCTAATAATGTTTTCAGTCTTAAGCTCGCGATGCACATCCCATAATGAATCCAGGCACACTGTTTATAAGTCAAAATTTGTAAAGCCACGTATTACTAAATTTGTATTTCTCGCAAGTGTATTGTGATTATTACAAACTGTCAATATCATTTAAAATAGTTCCATTCCTGGGAACAGCATGATCCTCAGTAGGTTTTCTTTTAATTTGAATTTGTAGGCTTTTTGAAAGGGAAAAACAAAAAAAGACTCTAGTTTTCTGGCACCTTACAATTTTACCAAAAGAATTCCAAAGATTTTTAAAACTAAATCTTCACTCAGACCTACACAGCCATTCCTCAACATCAGTCACAGCTAATTGCTATGCACATATGGATGTGAGATTAATATTTTAAAAATGATATCAAAACTTTAGGTCTTAAAGAATGTATATATAACCCATTATCTAATGCTTCTCCATAATAGCTACAACCCTCTAATGCTACAACACTCTCTAAATGCTAAAACTTCATTCTGTTCTTCTGTCTGTCCTTTCTTCCTTCCTTCCTTCCTTCCTTCCTTCCTTCCTTCCTTCCTTCCTTCCTTCCTTCATTCATTCAATAAATAACTGCAAGCCAACTCTGTGTGGGGTGTGGAGATGAAGCAGTGAACAAAGTAGAGCCAAGTCCTCACTAGGCTTGAAGTCAACAGACCAACTCTCCTCCCAGTGTCTTTTCAAGAGCATTCAGCCTCTAAACTGTCACATACAGGCTAAGTTAAACACCTCCAGCCCTCAGGTGAGACTAAGTCACACAATCTCCCCATGTGACATTTCCAAACAGCACAAGTGACCCCATGCACTAGAGTATCAAACTGAAGGGCTTCAGACAGTCTTCTAGTTTAATGACATCTGTCTGCCATGTCCTTTAAAAGTAAAGCTCTAACCCACAGAACATGCAAGAGGGAAGATGAACCACTGTTTTTGTACTCCTAACAAGGTAAAAGGCGACACTGCCCTTTCTGGTCATGCAGATGACTCCATACAAGCAAAGACACATGAAAATGCTGGGGTGCTTTTTTTCCTACAATTCTTGATAATCAAAACTCATTTATTTCTTAGAGTGGTGTTTTTATTGTGCTTAAGGATGGGAAGAAAAGGAGACATAAGATACAGAGCAAATTACAAAATATGAAAACAGGAATTGGAAGAGTAAGTCCTTTTCCAGTTAACCATTAATAACAGTCCCTGCATCACTACTTCATGGACATGAGCAAAGTATCAGAAAAGCAATTCATTCTAAGATGCCCCAAAGTGGGGGGGGGGGGGGACTAAAAACCTTGAATTAAAACCGGGAGAACAACATCCCCCAAACAGTGGCTTCCAAACCTGCAATGGTAGACTGGCATTGTGTACTCAGGAACAGGGCTCTCTGTGGTGCTCAGGAACACAATAAAAATGTACTTGCTGATAAGCCCAACAGAAGATGTTAAAAAGTATGCTAACTTTTAGTAAATGTTACAATCAATGATGTAACTTATATAAGTAGGGTTACTTTGTCACATATTGATAGTTACCTCACTTTCACATCCACATTAACTTGATTTTAAATGCAATTAATACATATAGTCAAGGAAGACTAATGGACTACATTCTGCACTTAACCTAGTGGACGTTTTCAAATGGCACAAGTGACCAGTGCAAACCTATTTTGCATTGTAAACGACTAAATAAATCTTAATGGATTAAGAATGATCAGCTATCAACACACAAGGGAAATTAAGTGCTGAAATGCCTACATTGATTATTTTAAATTATTAGCCTTACTCTGTTCTTGAATTTGTATGCTTTTAGTGAGCTTTAACACATTTACAAGACTTATTGACTATAATTACAAGAGAATTCAAGTAATGGACACATCAATTATAAGCAACATGTCTTGACCAGACAGTTGCATAAAGAATTCTAAAAAGAGATCCATTAGCATCTTCCTCTTAGTTTTATTCAGTTTTTATCTGCCTTTAGAGGGCATGTTAAGAAAGTACATACCTTCTACACACATGAACAAGCCTGATTTCTAAAAGCCAGATCACTTCATAAAATGAGTGAGCACAGCAGTGACAGAGCAATTAATAATGCCAAGAAAAGGGTATCTGGATTTATTCCCCAACAACAGTTCCACCGCACGAAGAGTTGGAACCATGAGTACAATGTTTGTGTTTACCTAGATTAATCTTATGTAGGTTGCCCTGTTCTTTCTTCAATGAAAAACTTTTATCTGTCTGTAATCTCCCTACACTAGTCATGTTTCATACTCTTTTGTCTTCCTCCTTGTAACCATGCACTAAGTTTCAAAAACTGCATGAATTTAAAGTATAGCTTTAATAATAAGCCATTATTTAAAAGTACAGTAAAATAAACCTTACAGTTTTAATGAAAATATGTTCATTGAAATGTGAATTTATTATTCAAATCCACTCATAAATTCAACCATGGAGACAGAACTTGTCTAAGCAGAGCACAATGATTTAGAAAAGCTGTCTATTTAAAATAAAGAATGTATGGCAGGTTTATAGAAACAGTGCAGTGAATTTTTACATAAATTTAGAACAGTGGCTTATGCATTTTCCACAAAAAAAAAGTTTAAAAAAAAATTTCCACCCCAAATTAAACATTAAAATGGAACACTACATTTGACAGAGCACAGAAACTAAATCAGGTGCTGCCTTCATGAAAACCAAATCCCCAGGACATCTTAACTTTGAAAAGTGTTCACTAATTTTGATCCTTGAAAGTAGAATCTTGTTGCCTGGGAGTTACACTTTTCGATATAAACCATCTGGCAATGAATAATTTTAAATCCCTAAAATTCTAAGAAAATTTTTATTATTCCATTCCTCAAAAGCCATTTTAATATGTCCTCTGAAACCCACAGTACCACTTAATAGCTACCTTGAAAAACCAAACAATTAGGACTCAGAAACAACTGGAAAGCTGTTAAGAGACGGGAAAACTTAACAAAGGCATCGGAGGGGCAAGGCTTTTTGATAAAATGAAAAGAAATTTGTCAAACAACCTGCTTCAGAATCACTAAGGCCTAATTAGCTTTGGAAATGTTCTATGTCAACACTGACTTATGGCTGATGCCCAGAGTGCCACACAGCGGGTCATGTGATGAGCAAATGCAGCATGGACTCCAGATCCCAACTTTACCCTCCACCTGCAGTTTACAGGTGAACGCAGGTTTGCAGATGGGTACGTACCTGTATGAGTGCGAATATGCGCTAGAAATGCCATCGAGTTGCTACTTCGACACATCTTCCCGCAGTACTTGCAAACATTGCCTTGATTTTCTTCCCTCTCGCGGTTGATTTGCTCAGTGTCTTCCACTATGTACTTGTTCACCTCGCGGAGCAGTTCTTCATGCTGGCCTTTAATATGCAGAAATAAATTCTGCTCTGAATCAAAGGGCTCCGTACACTTGACACATTTAAAGGTGGCCCCGCCCTCTGGAAGCTCCTCTACACTGGCCTGCTCATTCCTCATGTGCCCAGCACTGGCCAGATGCTGATGAAGGTTGCTCTCAGTATAGAATGACTTTCCACACAGTAAACAATGGAAGTGTTTCTCCTTTGTAGGGTGTTTCATGGCTATGTGAACATTCAGTCCACTCAAGCCATCTGCTAAGAAGCCACAATCATCACACCGAATTCGTGTGGATTCCCCAAAGGAGCCACCGTCAGATTTCTTCTTTTTCATACCTTGAGCACAGTCTTTCAAGGGCAATTCACTGATTCTCACCCCTGTTGTTATCAGACCCTCTTCAGACTGGTCTAACAATTCTCCATCTTCAGGGTTCTTTATCCTTATTATGGAAGAATCAAACCGGCCAAAACTATACATGGCCTGTCCTCTGTCATCAATACTGATTATAGTTTCATAGACATCATTACTTTCAACTGTGCTATCAGAAGCTGGACCGTCCTCTTCCAAAATAATTTTAGTTTCATGTTGGGAATTCATCAGAATTTCCTTGTTCTCCATAACTGGGTCTTCACCACTATCTTTCAAATCCTCCGGATTCTGCGCACTTCCAACCTCGTTCTGACCACTGCTTTCCAGGTCCAGCTCCTGCCTTGTCCCCGTCATCACAACAGGCATGGTGCTTTCAGCCAGATGCCTTCCCCCTACACCAGGTCTGCCGAGGCCTTTCTCTGCATTCTCCCCCGCCTCCCCAACATCTCTCTCACTAGGCGTGCTCGGATCACCAGTGTCATTCAACACGCCACGGGCTCTCTCTACTGCCTCATAATCCAAAGTGGAGCTTCCTGAATTTTCATTCTGAAATCTGCTTGGGGAGCCACAATTAGAGGAAATATTAAAGGACACCATCTCCTCAGGTTTCAGAGCTTTATCCTTGGCCAGGGGCTGTTGGAAATTTCCACAGAAGGAATGATCTTCACTGAGATTAGATTCTTCTTCAGTCTCAATCTCTACAGAGTTGGGAGCACGGAGTATCTTAGACACATCTAGACTAGTATCCTCATCCAAAACACAAACATCAGCATTATTTTTAGATCTCAGAATTTCTTCAGATGATTGGTCTGAAATTATCTGATATTCTTCAGAACTGTGTTGATGCTGCTCCTCTGGAATGATGATATTTTTGGACACATCTGCAGAACTTGCTTCTATGTCAGAAGAGGTTAAGTAAGACTGCCTTTTCATCTTGTGTTTCTCTGTGGCCGCGTGTCTGGTCATCTCTCGGCGAGTCACAGCATAGTAATCGCAGGCCATGCAATAAAAAGCAAATTCTTTTGTATGTTTCCGTTTTATGTGCAGTTCCAGAGAAGCAGAAGAGTGAGCATTAAAGTCACAGTGAACACACTTATTATCACCTGTACCCACACCATCTCTCTGGGAGCATGCATCCCCCTGCTGAGGAGGGTCCTCTGGTTCTAGAGACATTTGTTCCTTTTTATCAGTCAGGTGACTGTTGACTTCCCCATCTGTAGAATGAAATACATTTTCAACTTCCACTTCAGTTGGATTTCCGTGCTCTGCTCCTGGCTTTTCTGAGGTGCACGTATCTGATTCAGCTGACTTATTAGCAAGTTCATCAGAACCTGCTGAGATGGCATTCCTTCTGCAGGCTTCCAGGTTACCCCCTTCGGGGCCAACAATGATATCTGAACTTTGCTTGCCATTTGCTTCTATTTCTACACGTCCTTTATGTTTCTTAGTGGCACAATGACGTTCCATATCTCCCTTGGTCACAGTATAATACTTACACACTTTGCATAAATAACTATACTGGTGACTGTGTTTCCGTCGAATGTGAACAGTCAGGTTTGTGATACTGGAGGCCAAGAGACCACAGTGAGAGCATGTCCGAGAGATGTTACCTTTGGGTCTCCCTCTCTTTGAAGTAGCAGTCAAAGCTACTTCACCCTCCCTGGCCGTCACACCAGGCTGTGGCACTTCCTTGCTAGTCAGTACACTCTTTTCAAGACAGGAAGACTCCTGCAACTGCACCCCTTCCATGTGGCCTTCTATTCTTCCATTTCCAGAAACGTGAAGCTCCTCTTTTCTGTCATTTGCACCTATACACACCCTTTCAATACACTCTTCAAAACTTAAGCCAATGTTGTTTTTCTTGGCATTTTCAAGATGCTTGCTTCTCTTAATGTGCTTCTCCATTCCCTCCTTGCTCAGCGAATAAAGATTACACGCTTTACAAAGAAAGTGGTAGTCCTGACCATGCCGGAGCTTTATGTGTCTCGTGAGAACAGTGGAGGACCTCGTTTTATAAAAACACTTCTTACACTGAAACTGAGGCTTACTTGAATGCCTTACTTCGTGTCCATGGCTCACCCTGGGCTTACCTGCTTCCTCCTGAGCTGCTTTACCTGACTCGCTCATTTGATCTTTCATGTTCTCAGATTCTAAAGAACTTAAGGGTAAGGTCTGCAAAGCCAAATCACTGTTAAAGGACTGAGAAGTCTTTGGTTGAACCAGTAAACAAACGTGCTTCTCAGCCATTGCATGTTCTTCCAGGTCTTTCTCAGACAAGAAGAATAGATTGCAGGGAGCGCAAAGAAAACCCATCTTGTGCTTTTCCTTCATGTGGTCTCTGAGACTTAGTTCATCCTCAGAAATAAATGAACAGCACTGACACCTGAGGCCAGCGGCAGCGTGCTGGTGCTGGCTGTCATGTGAATGCCTGTCCAAGTCCCTCCTCAACGTGCTGGAAAAGTCACAGGCCTGGCAGTGAAGCTTCACCTCTCCAGGGGGGGCCCTCTCCCCTTGGGTCTTCAGCTCTGTCCTGTTTGTAGCCTCCTGACCACGGTCTGTACAAGTCCACATCTGACGATCGGCAGCTGGCCTCACCACCATGGAGCTAAAGGAGCACGCCCGATGGGAGCTTCTTTGGTCCTGCTTCAGGTCTGCACTTTCTGAGGAAGCCACACACACACTGTCGACACTGCCACTTGTTTCCACGTGTTTGGCCACGGACTCTGCCTCACTTGTCTTCACCTGGGTTCTAAAGTGTTTCATGTACATCCTCTGGGTGTCATTAGCTGCTCTTTTACTAATTCCTAAGAGATTAAATCTTTTCTTGGCCTGGCCTTTTAAGGTAAAAGTGCCAGTCCGTCTTCGGAAGCTACTGCCCAAGGTGAGGATATTTCGCTCGGGTCTGGGTCTTGAGCTTACGCTGACACTGTGTGCTGCCTGTAAAGTATTTTTGGTAGATTCAAATTTCTCTAGGAGACCCTCTGAACTGACCAAAGCTCCTAACTTTTTATTTTTATCCTGGTTTTCAGTGTTTCGAGCTATGCCAAGGGAAGTAACGTTTTCTTCGATGATCTCTACTTTTTCTGATGAAGTATTCCTGGATGGCATCATTTCAACAAGCAGCTCACTGCTACTTCCACTTTGCTTAGAAATGTTTCCTCGGAAATCTTTAAATTTGTTTCCAACATTTCGTAATCCTTTTGAATCACCTGTCTTTGCTATTGGTTTAGAAGCTCTTGGTTTTACGCGAACATTTTTTGTTCCCATGGCACATGGTTTCTTAGGGAAGGGCTGTTTTGTTAATATCTGTACAAATCCTCCACGAGCGGCAAGATTCTGACGTCGGAGATGCGTTTTGCCGAGATAATGGGCATTCAACAGGTTTTCTTCCACACACTGAAAGCCACAGAGATCACAAGAAAAGACTTGCTGTGGCCCATGTGTCTGTCTGACATGCACATGCAATGCTGCACTGCTCTCTGCTTTGTGGCTACAGTGACAGCAGGTATATTCCATAGATTGTTGCGTATGACATTCAGCATGTTTTTCCAAATCAGGGCAAGAAGAAAACAAATGACCACATATGCTGCACTTGAAAACTGAATCTACATTTCCAATGGTACAACTAACACTGATCTCTTTCAGGGGGAAAGGAGATTCTCTTTCCGGATCAAGGGAAACCATTTCCTGAGCAGATTTTTTTTCAGTGTCTATTTTCGGAGAAACAGCATCCACAGTGCTAAGACTGCAAGGAGGGGAGAAGGCATTGGGAAGACGCGTGCCTCCATCTGGGCATTCATTCAGGAGGGTCTCCCTCACTGTCTCACTTAACGGAATATGCCCTTCTGGGACCATGCTTGCAGAAGTTTCTAGCCTGTGAATGCCCTGTTCTTCAGGCTCCAGGTGCTCTGCCTCAGCTGATAATTTCATTCGTTTGGAAGCATGTTTGTTTCCGTCTTCCACCACAGTGACACTGCCAAAGTGTGAGGATTCTGGAAAACCTCTTTTGCTGGTGGGATTCTCTGAGGAATTTGGGATCACATCAAATACAGGCCCACAATCAACATCATGAGATGAAGTATTTCTCAAGTCTTTTGCTTCTTTGGTGATATTTTCATCCTCATCATTCTCTGGCTTCTTCTCAGTATCCATCATTAATAACGTACCGGTGACGTTGCTTATGTCAGGGCGGCTCACTTGGCACTCATAACCTGTGCACAAAATAAACATGGTATTAAACCTCTCAACGTAGAGAACACACACGCACATATTTTGTCCAAAAGTCAACATAAAGTGACATGCTGAGTGAAAAAAATATCACAGCCTCAATATTTCCTTTTTATTGAGATGAACTTGATGCTGTGTGTCAAGTCCTTATGAAAAGTTCAAAGTCAGATGTAGGAAACACCACATCACCACACTGTTGGCTCAGGAAGCAAGACTATGGCATCTCTGACTGAAGAAGTGTTCTCAACCAGCTTGCAAAAAAAATTCCCATGAGTCAATTCTCTCAACTAGTACATTTCAGTTTACTTTTTTTTTTTTAAATGGAGAAACCGTCTTCTCAAATTTTATTTCAGCAAACCTCTGTCTGTAAAACAGATTAAACAAAACTGCTGTGACTCAAGCCAGGAAGTCAGGCCTTCCCCTCTGCAGCCTCCCAACCAAAGCCCAAGCTCCAGTGTAAAAGGAAATAACAACTGCTTCATCCTTTGCCCCTACAGCAAAGAGACTTACCAATATTTTCTAAATATATCTTAATTAACAACATACACATTCTCATCACACATCACTATTCCTGCTCAAACTTTCCAACCAATGAAAAGCCACTCCTGTTCCCACTGTCAATCACCAGTTTCCTCATCTAATAGCCATTCTGTACCGTCTGAAGGTTAATGACAAACAGAAATGTCAGCAGGAGAGCAGGATTAATGAAGAAAATTTTGGGGAGAGAAAAGAATCTCACTGAATAAAATGCTTTAAAATCAATAATATTGATTTTATTTTTCATTATGCAATTTAATTCAATTAAAACATATCATTTTCCATTTACTTTACACCAAGATTGGAATTTTCAGCCAAATGCCATTGGATTTGATGTGAATAAAAAACCATAAAATATTATGGCCTCAAAACTAATGAGAACTACTTTTAACTATTTTAACTACTTTTTTCATAACAATGACAAACCAAATAAAGGCTGTTGCTTTGGCTCTGTGAAAAGTGGGGAACAAAATATATTTATGTGACACCAAAAGCAACAAAAGAAAAAATGGATAAATTGGGCTTTATCAAAATTGAAAACTTCAAATGACTGTATGCTTCAAAGGCCACGATCAAGAAAGTGAAAAAAATAACTGACAAAATGGGAAAAACTTTTTACATATATCTGACACAGGACTTAATCTAGAACATATAGAGAACTCTTACAACTCAATGATAAGAAGATGAGCCAATTTCTAAATGAGCAAAAGGACTGACTACACATTTCTCTAAAGAAGATAAACAGCCAAAAAGCACATGAAAACATACTCCGTATCAGCTGTCATTAGAAAAATGCAAATCAAAACCATAATGTAATACCATTTCATACTCATTAGAACAGGTAGAATCAAAAGGTCAGTTAATAACAGGTATTGGTAAGAACGTGGAAAAGTCAGGATAATCACAAAAATGCTAGTGGGGACAGAAGAGGGTGACGCCACTTTGGAGAAGAGTCTAGTGGTTCCTCAAATGGTCAAATGTGGAGTTACCATGCAGAGCATCAATTGCACTCCTCGGGATACACCCAAGAAAAGTGAAAACATATGTCCTTGCAAAAACTTGTACACAAATGTTTACAGCAGTATTCTTCACAATAGCCAGGAGGTGGAAACAAACCAAATGTCCATCAAGAGACTAATGGAAAAACAAAATAAGGTACATCCATATCCACACAATGGGACTTTGGCCACATAAAGGAATGAGGTACTGACATTCACCACAGTCTGCATTGCCTCAGAAATGCAGAAATGCTAAGTGAAAGTAGCCAATTACAAAAAACTACATAGCGTAAGATTCCTTTCACAGGAAATGTCCAGAATCGGCACATCTATAGATATAGAAAGAAGGCCAGTGGTTCCTTAGGTGAGGAGCAAGACAGGGGGTAAAAGCTAAAGAACACAGGGTTTCTTTCTGAGGTGAGGAACGTGTTCTAAAATTCACTGTGGTGATGGTTGCACATGTCTGTGAAGATACATAAATCCATTAAATTATAGTTCAAATGGATAACATGTATAATATGTGAATATCTCAACAGAGCTGCTTAAAAATTCTAAATTTACATATATAATCTAAAACACAAAAACATCTTGTATTTGGTACTGTGTTATAATAACAGAGTGTACCATTCTTGTAAAAGAGTAAAAAAGATAAATGTACATAGTTTCACCACACTTACAAGAGGTTTACCATTTCTCCAGTATGCAATCCAGAAAATAAATTAAGTAGGAGCTTAATAGATGTTTGGGCAGGAAAAACATACCCCTGGTCAAATACCTTTAGGCAACTCTGGTTTGAACCAAAGTTTCTTTACCACAGGATGTCTCAGCACATAAGCATTTCTCAAACCAATTTCATTACAGAACTCATTACTTATAAAGAATCAAGAGACCACAGGTTCCAAAGAACCCTTTAGAAAATGCTCCTTTAAATAAAGTATTGGTTCTGCTAGTCAATATTCGTAATTAAAGAGCAAAGCGGGGGGGGGGGGGGGGGGGGGGGGGTGGGGAATGAATCATGCATCTGTCCCAAAAACAGTATTCTTGGTTGTAGATACCAGAACTACAGCAAAGAACACAAAATCTCTGCCTTACACTGTAAAGGATATGACATTTTTTTTTAATAGAAATATTTCCCAATCCAGAACATCCACCTCTAGTCAAAAAGAGTCACAGGGACTGGATTTGCTCTCATGCATTAGACAACTAAAAAAGAAAAAAACAGACAAAATCTATGAAACAACATCATAACACTTTGGACATCAGAAACTAAAGAATTAGGGGCACCTGGTTGGCTCAGTGGTTGAATGTCAGCCTTTGGCTCAGGTCTTGATCCCAGGGTCCTGGGATAGAGTCCTGCACCAGGTTCCCCATGGGGAGCCTGCTTCTCCCTCTGCCTATGTCTCTGCCTCTCTCTCTATCTCTCATCAATAAACAAATAAAATCTTTAAAAATTAAAAAAAAAAAAAAAGGAAAGAAAGGACAGTGATCAGAGATGAGATGCAAATAAGAGAAGTCCCAGCTTCCAGCCTGGAGAAAAGACCCAGGCCACAGCACAGCAATGGGGATCTCATTCAGAGCCCAGGGGTCTCCCAACAGAGTCAAGGGACAGCTAGAGTCTGTCGGGTAGAGTCAGAGAAGGGAGAAGCACCAAAAAAGAACAGTTCAGAGACCTGCAACGGGCCCCTCATGGATGTCCTATCAAAATAGAGAACATGCCATCTTCTTATAAAATTCTTCTCCTGCGGGATCCCTGGGTGGCGCAGCGGTTTGGCACCTGCCTTTGGCCCAGGGCGCGATCCTGGAGACCCGGGATCGAATCCCACATCGGGCTCCCGGTGCTTGGAGCCTGCTTCTCCCTCTCTCTCTCTCTCTCTGTGACTATCATAAATAATAAATAAAAGAAAAAAAAATTTAAAAAAAAATTCTTCTCCTGCCCCTCACACTCACTCCTTGGTAACTCCCCCTCCCTGAGACAACCACTGCCCAGTATTCTTCTGCAATGAATTAGTCTTGCCTGTCCTGAAGTTCATAGAAGTGGAATAGGACAACAGGCCTTTTGGGGGAAAGGAAGGTCTGCCTCCTTTGCTCAATACAATGTCTTTATTGCATGTATTAACAGTGCATGTGTTCCACTTTGGTGCTGAGCAGTATTCTGTTGTATGGATATACCACAATTCCGTCAATGGACACCTGAGTGGTTTCCTCCTCTTTGGCTATTATGATAAAGCCACTATGAATATTCTTTGCAAAGTCTTTTTATGGACATATATTTTCATTCCTTTTGTGCAAACACCTAAGTATAGTAATACTGAACTACAGGAGCAGAGGTGTATGATAGCTTTATGAGAAACAATCTGACTGATTTTCAAAGTGGCTGTGCTGTTCTACACAGCCACCAGCAATGTCAAGCATTTTGACTAATCCATACATTCTCGCCAATATTTGATGCTGTCAGTCTTTGCAATTTAAGTCATTCAGGTAGGTGTGTATGGCTTTAATCTGCATTTCCCTGACAGCTAGTGATGGTGATAAATACTTTGTTATGTGTTTTATGAAATGTTTGTTAACCTTTTGCCCACTTCTTACACAGGTTGTCTATTTTATTATTGAGCTGGAGGAGATGTTTATGTGTTCTGAATATAAATCACTTGTCAGATACATAGTTTCACAAATATTTTCTTCCTTTTCACTTTATTAATGTCTTTTTTTTTATATTAATGTCTTTTGATAAGCAAAAGTTTTAAATTTTGATGAAATCAATTTTTTCCTGTTCTGGTTATTTATATGTCTGGTTTGTTTTTGTCTTCCCATGCTAGAAAGTAAGGGCATGGTTTATTTTATCCACCTTTATATCCCAAGAGCCTAGAACAATTCCAAGCACATATAAGGTACTAGAATAAGCAAATATTTCATTGTGCTATAAAAAAAATGTCTCTTCCATACAAAAAAAAATGTCTCTTCTCTCTGAGTATTTAGAGGTAAAATGAAAAATATCTGAGGTATACCTCAAAAGAGTCGAACAGAGGGACACAGTGAAGGCTATGTGGTGATAAAGATTAATGCTGAGTGACAGTTACATGGAAATTCAATATACTATTCTATCACCTTTTGTATAGGTCTGTATATGTACATGTATGAAAATGTCCATAGCATAACTTATGTTTAATTCTTTTTAATGTTTCGTCTAAAATGGTGTGAATTATCTTCCTTTCATTTTTTTTTCAAAATTTTTATTAATTTATTCATGAGAGACAGAGAGAGAGAGAGGCAGAGACGCAGGCAGAGGGAGAAGCAGGATGGAGACACAGGCAGAGGGAGAAGCATGGATGCAAGGAGCCCAATGTGGGACTCGATCCCGGGACTTCAGGATCGTGCCTTAGGCTGAAGGTAGCATTAAACTGCTGAGCCACCCAGGGATCCCCAATTCTCTTCCTTTCAATGATGACTCCAGCCATCTCTTACCCTTCCAACACTGCTATGGCATACTACTCTACTACCTTCACTGTGGACACTAGCAGGAGTTTCATCTTTAGAAGTATATGCATAGAACAACCACTAACTCACACACACCTAAGCAGAATGAATGTTCTAATGATGGCACCTACTAATACATTTTTGAGACAAAAGAGTGACCACTGCATTAATGTGTACACGCAAAATAACGAAATCCTTTATCTTCTATAGAATGCCTCCAAAATTTTAAAACAAAAGGAGAAATATTTCTACACTTGTTATTACCCAACTGATTTTTTAAAGTAATGAAATAATTCAACATCTTATTTTATCAAGAAAGAACAAACATTCAACAAATATATACCGAGTGAAGGGAACTATCGTGCTACAGATGCGTTCTTTGCCCTCACCAGGCTCTTGTTCTGTTATGAGCCATGTCACATACACACAAAGGAACTCTAATACAAGGCCACATATGAACATGTGTGACAGGAACTAAGATCTACAGCTGTATCAATGAGCAAGGAATCATACTTCCAAGCAGAGTATCTGGCCAAATAGCAGAAATATCATATGAGCTACGGTTTGAGGAAATTGAAACTACTTTTTTCTTTTTTTGACAGAGCAGGTAGCAGCAGTGAAACAACTCAAGTAGAAGAAAGGGATTAGGCAAAGCCACACAACACCCACAATGCAAGCATGCAAGACTGCTGCCTGCAGTCCAGAAAGCCACAGTGCTGATTTTCTACTATACAAAAGCAGGGGGTCAACCGAAGACCATGTCACACAAGGCTATGAAATGAAAGTTGGAATTTATTCAGTAGTGCCAGTGAGGAATCACCAAAACACAGCAGTACTTTAGGATGATTAATTTTTCAATATGCAGGACACACCACAGGTAGAAAAATTATACACGCAGAGAGAGTGTCTTCCAATAGTTTAAGTTACAAGGTCCAGAACTAGAATGATGTCAGTAAAATTATTTAATAAATATCTTAAAGTGATCTAAAGGGGATTAAACAAAAGTGAGAGCATTCATGCTAATGTAAATTAAACAAAAGAGTCTTCAACAGAAAGATTATGAGAACAAGCACCAAACTGCCAATGGAGATGGGGGAGAGAATCCAACTCACCCAGCTACAACAGTTTAAGTACTCATTTTTCTGGAGGCAAATTTCATTCATTCGCTCAACAAACATTTATGGAAAGCCAACCAGAAAGTACCTTTAATTTTCTCAGAAACAAAGCAAATGAACAGGTAAGGGACTCACTGCCAAACAGCAGTAAGTAAGAAATAATCTCTGTTTCTTCGCAAAATACTGGTACCAGTGGAGAAAGAAAATGAGTCTCATACATCCTCCCAGAGTAAAGTTTCAAGACTCAGAACACCCAGGAGGGGTCTATGCTAAAGTAATGGGATACAGTATTAAACCCATCTTCTGAAAGCATGTTTCCTATACAAATCCATTAATTACCATTCAATATATATCCTCAGTGTGCCACAAAGATTCTTAAACACGTAATTCCATGCACTTTATCTCCTTATCCAAATTCCCAACCAGTTGTTCCCTGACTTAAAAAAAAAAAAGAAAGAAAGAAAGAAAAGAAACAAGTAAGCTGCATGTAACTTTATCATCTTCAATTTCACCTATAAATTATTACCTCACCAAGAATCTGTCATAAAAGTAAGTTCCTGCTCTAATTGACACAGTCTCTGCCATGGTTTAAAATTCTTTAAAAGGTTGCAAGAGAGAAATCAAGACACTCCTGAACTTTTTTTTTTTTAAACACTCATATACTCTTTAAGAACAAAATAAAACAAATCAATAGCAGCCTTCTGATGACACCTGGTGGCCAGTGCTCACAGGAAGTTTCAGCCTTTGAAAGAAAGAACTTCACAAATACAGAAGGGTGATTACTGAACCATTTCACAAGCTCTTTACTCTGGGCAGAGTGCCCGAAGTCTCTCCCTTCACCTTCCTCACTTCGGGTGTACTCTTCACCCGTTCCAAACTCATCTTTATTTCTCTCTTCATCCCTTTTCTCTATTCTGACACTTACATGTTAAGTGAGCTCGAGCAACTGGTTCGTGCATGCTCCTGCTTTCTCTTACACGCTCACAGACACCTCTCACTGGTGTGACAAAGCCACCCACGCTAGAAACCACCCCTCCTGTTTCCACTCCATGGCACCTCACCCTTCATCCCTCCTGCATTCACCCCAGTTAGTGGTGCAAGCAGTGTGAGGTGAGTACCTGTTGGCACCAGGCCAACAGTAAAATCACAGCAGGGGACACGTGTGTGCAGCATGGCAGGTGTGCACACACTTGCATATATAAAAACTCCCAATGGTCTTTTGTCCTTTCCCTTTGGGGAGTTCAAAAAAGGATGAACTCCAGAAGTCATTAAGATCTGACAGTAGGTATTCTCTCCTCCCAGAAGGACAGGGTAAGGCAGGTAAGACTTCCTACAAGTCTATTATAAGCTGCAAAGGTCACAGGTGAATGGGACAGGAATACATGGAAACCAGTGGACTACTCAGATCTCTTCTACCTGCCACTTCCAACCAGACTTACCATTATGCTATCATCTAAATGAATAAAGTATCACCCAATCCATTTTTGGAGTTGCAATTTGTAACAGAGACCACAACATAAAAAAAAAAAAAAAAAAAAAAAAAAAAAACTCGATTTTCTATGAAAATGCTCTAAGTTGAATGAATTCTTCCATGACAATAGAGTATAATTTAGCACCCTAAAATCCATTCACTAGATAACACCAGAGGCAGCTTTACCACTAGGAATGGATGTATCCACAGTCATGGTTTGTGCACCATCAGACCAGTGCATGAATACTTCGGTCCAGTAAAACCCACATCCTTGTCCAGAGAACAGGCCACAGTGCATTCCTACATAGTAAGTTGGTAAGCATGTCCATTTCCTCACCCAGGAAAAGGCCTGTGGTAGTTTAAAATGAGTCCACAGACTGTCTGACACTCCCTTCAAAGGACAAAAACCTCATTCTGTCCCCTTGGTGTGGGCTGGCCTCACTGACCTGCTTGTAAGTGGAAGTGACGGTGTCTGACTCCAGAGAGCAGGTCATGAAAGGCACAGGCTCTCTGTGGGCCCCCTCTCTGGCCTGCCTGCTGCAAGGACATTCACGCAGACTCTGTGTGGGGCAGGAGACTAAGCTCCCATCATGGGCCGGAGAAGAACACAGGGCTCCTACCAGCCGGCGAGCAGCTACTCCAGCACCAAGTCAGACTGCCGATGTCCACTGCCCCCATAACAACCTGACTGCTGGAGAAACCAGGAGCCAGAACCTTCCCAATCCACAGAACCAGGAGTAACAGATGCTTGTTGCTTTAAGTCACTGAGTTTTAACATAATTTGTTACATAGGAACAGAGAACTAATAGAATGCCCTTCTGTCCACCTTGTCAAAAATAACAATGGCTCAGTTTCACCCTCCTTTATGTTTATGTTCTATACACTTCCTTTCTTATGTGCTCTAACCTTTAACCACAGAATCCTCTGTCCTAGCACATTAAGATTAAGGTACACAAGAGGGGATCAGTACGTGTTCACTGAAATACATTGTATAATATGCATGTCAAGAGCAGAAATCTTATCAAACTTCTGTAAGATTTTAGAACTTTAATCAACTGACATTTATAACTCTTTCACTACCAAAACCAGATCTGATACAGCTTACAATGAAAAACTGATATAACAAAGTCAAGAGTTATTAAAGAGCTAACTAATAAAGAGATGAGGAAGAGTCTTAAATTTAGATTTGTATGGAATAAAAGGAATGTCTTAATGCTTCCTGAAAAACCTGATCATTTTGGAATTAGACACTCACTTGTATAGGCTCCAGGGATTGCTCAGAGAGCAACCTGCCCCAGAACTAACAGTAGCCATGAGTTCCTTTCCAGCTAGACTCTGAAATGTTAGCAGCCTACATTGCTAACAGTCGCGAAATCCAATGGGGCAGCTCACATGGTGAACACATGCATTGGCCACAGGCCACGTGACCCAAATGGTAGGAGTAAAGTAAAACTACCTGACGGAGAAAAAAATTCTCACTCAAATCAGAACAGAATTTTGCTTCTATTCTAGGGAAACATGTTTTATTTCCAATGTCCAATTCACTTTTGCCTGCAAGTTAAAAATTAGAATATGTGCTTGGTACCTATGGTAGAGCTAAAACAATCACTAAAAAAACATACTAATAGGGATCAAACACGGTGACCACAACAGAAGAAAAAGACCATCATCCCTTTAATTACCAAAGAGTTCCACCTTTCCAACACTACTTATGAAAATGTATTAAAATCAACATAAAACAACAAACCATGGGGCAAGATAAACTGTAAAAGTAGCTCAGCCTTCTTACCTGGCTATTTCTTTTCTTTTTTTTTTTTTTAATCTTCCTACACTTCAAGTACTATTTTCCAAATACATTAAATTGATTCAGTAATAAAGTTAATTTTACGATAATCTTATATCAACCATCTCTGACAAATGCAGCTTTTTGTAGTCAGAAATATTTTACACAAAATGTTAAAATTTAATATATCTTTCACAACGGATTTTTTTAAAATCAATGCTTGTTAGTATTTCTACCAATTTTTTAAAATTTATTTTAAAGAAATAAAATTTTTATTGGAACAGGAAAACAGGATAAAAGAAGGGGAATGAAGACTCTGAGTAGAGAATGAAAAAGTTCAATGCCATTAAAAGCAGACGCACAGGATCGTTGGTATCTTATGCCATTTGAAAAGGTTGTTTTATTATCAATGTAACTAATCACAATGAAACCATCTCTTACAACTAAAGACATTATAATGAATTTTCTTTACAACTGCAGAGAAATGGGATTTGCTGTTTCACATCAAATAGAACAGGCTGTATAAATTCTTCTTCCTATTTATTGTAAAATATAATTTCATCTATAAAATCAGTCATGAAATATTAAAACTGAAACAACAGAATTTATATCCTTTACTTAATTTAGTTTAAACGGTCTATTCACTAAAAAAGGGGGGGGGAGGTATATGTGATAGAGCCCCTATACTTTCTCATTAAGTGTTTCCATTAGACCCTTTATTTTCAAGAATTTATAATACAGCCATAAAAAAAAGCATTCCATGATAAAAGTTAGTATACTTTACTCAAATTTGCCTTTTATCTTTATCAAAAGGCAAGAGAATGAAATGAAGCACATGGCATACTGAAAGCTGAGGAACGAGGAGGAGGAGAATAAAAAGAAACACGTAATCCATTTACTCTAAAAATTTTAAACACTAGTGAAAGAGAACATTAAAGTACAAAGAAGGAAGCCTTTGTTTTCATCCCAAGCTTCCCAACAATAGGCTGCAGCCCGCGTGGCGACCACCGACCACTGCACCTAAGCCTCAGCGTCCTGGGCCAGAGGGGAGGGGAGGAGAAAGAAGACCCCTGCGTCCAAGGAGAAAACCCCTCGGTGACAGTAAGGAGCCATATTACACTCAACCAATAGAAAACGAACTCTTAGGTATGGATTTCTTTTTTTTTTTTTTTTTTCATTCCAGCAGAAAAAACACGAAGAAAAAAGGGATTTCCAAATTGCGAATTTGGGAGAAATACAACAAAAACCCACGTAGAGACACGTTCCAGAGCTCTTGCTGAGACCACATCACCAGGTCCACTGGGGGGGGGGGGGGGGGGGGGTTACAATGGCTCATCAGAGAGCTGCAGGGAAAAAAGATGGAAACTGCTAATTTGGGAAGAAATCTGGAAAACACTGTAATTCCAAATGTCAATAAGCTAACACACGATATAAAAACTATCAAGTCTCAGAACATGTGGAATATAAATTATTAGGTATCAAAGATCTGAGTGCTAAAAAAGTATATTTAGAAAGGAGAAAAGGCTTCAGTATTAAATTTTTTAAATGGAGGTAGTTTTAACCAAGTCCATTTATATACCAAAGTTAATAGTTTTTTTATTTCCTCTGGGTGGCAAAATTATGGGTCACTTTTCTTCCTCCTGGCATTTTCCTATACTTTCTAAAACATATTACTTTGGGAAGACGACTGACAGGGATGCTTTTTAAAAAATCTCTACATACGGTTGAATGGAAATTGACCACTCTCAAAAAAAGAAAAGAAAGGTGGGCGGGGGGTGGGGGTGACTGGGTGACGGGCACTGAAGGGGGCACTTGATGGGATGAGCACTGGGTGTTATTCTATATGTTGGCAAATTAAACACCAATAAAAATAATTTTTTTAAAAAAAAAGAAGCTCTAAGACAGAAACACATTTATGATTGTGGTTCTTGGACTAAACTCTGAATCAAAATAAATAAAAGGAAAGATAAGGGGGACTTATTAAAAAGTAAATGTCTGAGGAAGCACTCAGAGACCTAACACTGACACTCAAGAACAGAGGGAGGTGGGCAGAAACAATTAATACACCCTTAGCACCAGATCTTGGCCCCTAACACCACTCCCACTAAAAGGAACTTGGCAGCCTCAAGAAATGGCAGATTCTAGGGCTGGGGCAAAGTAGGTGTACAATATGAGCCCAGAACATTTTATTATGTCAAAAAGTGGAGAAATGTTTTTTTTTAAAGATTTATTTATTTATTCATAGAGACACAAAGAGAGAGAGAGAGAGAGGTAGAGACACAGAGAGAGGGAGAAGCAGGCTCCATGCAGGGAGCCCGACATGGGCCTCGATCCCGGGTCTCTAGGATCATACCCTGGGCCAAAGGCGGCGCTAAACCGCTGAGCCACCCGGGCTGCCCGAGAAACGTTTAAAAAAGACGATGATGATGATGTAACACAGACACAAGAGTCAGCTGGAAGGGGCTCCTCCTGGCCAAATCTGGGACAATGTGAGCACCAAATAATTAAGCACCATTAGACACACGAATGGACAAGTCCATGTTTATAGTTGGCAGATGGATGAACCGATGAGAAAAGACAGCCCTGTGTATATAGCAGGATGCTGAGGGCCGACTGGTAAATATGGAGGGAGTGAAGAAGATAGAAAGTCATACTAGCAAAGACTGCATCAGGCAAGAATCATCAATGGATGCTAAGTATAGGGTGGGGAATCATCCTGATATGTAGAATGTTTGAATGGTATGAAAGCATTGCCCCAAAAACTGCTTATCAGTTTCAAGGAAAGAATTTTTTGAAAACCTCAGTAATTGTCCAGTGGATAAATCAGCAACAGCTGTGAAATTAATATTTTCAAGGAAAGGCAGAGAGACATAGTATGCCTTCAGACAGAACACCCTGAGAAGGACAGGACACCATGCACCATGCAGGTGAGAATGCAAAACCTGCAGTTAATCAAGAGGAAACAGTAGACAAACACAAAGCAAGGAATATTTTATTTTAAAAAGATGTTAAAAAGAAAAAAAATGGAGGGGATCCCTGGGTGGCGCAGCGGTTTGGCGCCTGCCTTTGGCCCAGGGTGCGATCCTGGAGACCCGGGATCGAATCCCATATCAGGCTCCCGATGCATGGAGCCTGCTTCTCCCTCTGCCTGTGTCTCTGCCTCTCTCTCTCTCTCTCTCTGTGACTATCATAAGTAAATAAATAAAAATTAAAAAAAAAAAAAAGAAAAAAAATGGAGAGGACTACATTCCTCACCAATGTCAATGTCATAAAAGACAAAGACTATGGAAACATTCCAGATTAGAGGAGGCAAAGGAGAGAGGACAACTGAATGCAATGCCTATTCGCAGACTGAATCCTGTGATGGCAAGGAAAAAATGCTATTAAGGACATTTTAGGTCAACTGACGAAAAAGACTGTGATGATTAACTGTATGTGTTAGCTAACTGGGTTAAGGGATGACCAGATCGCCAGTAATACATTACATCTGGGTGTGTCTATGAGGCTATTTCTGGAAGGGACAGCATTTGAATCAACAGACTGAGTAAAGATCACCCTCACCAATGTAGGTGGGCATCACCCAATCTGCTGAGAGCCTAAATGGAACAAAAAGACAAAAGGAGGGCAAATTTGTTTTTGGGTTTTTGGTTTTTGTTTTTAGATTGAGCTGGGACATCCATCTTCTCCTGCCTTAATACTCCTGGTTCTCAGGCTTTTAAAAATCAGACTGAATCAAACCATCAGCTTTTTCATGTCTCCAGCCTGCAGAAAGCAGACTGTGGGGCTCTTAGCCCCCGCAGCCCTGTAAGCCAACCCCTATAAGACAGGGGCTCATCTGTATACACACATATATGTGAGCCTACTGTTTCACTGAAATACTGTCACACATTTTTGTACAGAGTGGTTCCAGAGGAGAATATTAAAGGATAAATTTTCTAACTTGGTTCTGGGATTTCTAGAATTGGCTCTCTAATCTGATTGGATTAAAAGATGCTAATGATTCTGTTTTCAGTGTAAAAAGAGTGCTTATACTTGGTCTATGATGAGAACTGATTACAGATACACAAAATACCTGCATTGGATACTCCTAATCAACCATTTATATGAATCAAAGCGCTAAGTGACTCTGTAACATTTCTGAAAAACCAAGGAATATAATGACTGGTTGGTTGGCCCAAATGTTGCTGGACAAAATGAAAGAAAATGATGAGCTCGGAGAGTCAAGTCCCAGCTCAAGCACTGCATAAATGACCTGAGAGCTTCCAAGTGTGCCCTGCAGGAAAGCCTGATCTCCTACAGCTGCAGGGCTGAAAGTGCTGCCTATCAAATGCTGAACATCCTTCAGAGATTGGCTAGATCCAAAAGCAAGGTGAATGGGCAGCCTCTCAGGGGTACACTGCTACTCTGAGAGTGCTAACTGGGAAGGATCCAAGCCCCAAACCCTGGGATGGGGACATGAAGGAAGACCCTAATAAAGCTGGGGATGCTGAGTTTCTAAATTCTGATGCATCTTCTCTGCCAGCGAAAGAGGTCTTCCCAACCCCAATAGTGCCCCCATGCCAATTCCTATTAATAAATGTCATTTTCTGTGTCTACATTTAACATGCCATTGGTTCTGTTTCTGTGGAGAACCCCAATATAAGTACTAATGTGAATTTATATAATTAAATGCTTTAATTATATAGGGGAATATACTTATTTCTAGAAAATATACACTTAATGATTTATGGGTAAAGGGTCATAATATAGTTAATTTACTTTCAAAAAAGTTCAGGGAAAAAAGGGTGTGTGTACACACACACACACACACACGTAAAGAGAGTGTACACACTCTCCAAATTATCTCCAAATAAAAAGTAAAGAAAAAAAACAAAAAAGATGAGTTTGTTTCAAATAGATGGCTTACAAAGATCTCTGCCACATCTCTAGGAACTGTCAGGGGATATATATAAAGCTTCTTAAAGAAAAAAAAAAAAAGATCACTTTCTTAGACTTGACAGAAAACTACATAGGAACTAGCAGCTCCCATTTAGACTTCACTTCCAATTGAGGGCCCACTGCAAATTATATTCTTCCTAGTGTAGCTGTGTCTCTGTACTAAAACGTTTTTGGGTTTGTTATAAAGATTTTATTTATTTATTCATGAGAGACACAAAGAGATGCAGACGTAGGCAGAAGAAGAAGCAGGCTCACCACAGAGAGCCTGATGTGGGACTCGATCCCAGGACCCAGGGGTCACGAACTGAGCCCAAGGCAGACGCTCAACCACTGAGCCACCTGAGTGCCCCTGTACTAAAAAGTTTTGACTCCTTTGCCATTAGAGGTTAAAAAACTATTTGTTGGTATCTGTTGATTCCTGTCCACTTGTAGTTTCCACACCAGCCTTAAAAAGTTCTGGGAGATGCCAACGCCAACAGAGTGTCATACTTCAGGAGTATGAAGTATTTTCCTATTCCTAGCAAAGCTGGTTAATGTATGTTCAATCTTACAAAATTTCAATGGTATCAACCATCTGCAACAGATAAACCTTCCTCGTGTCCCAAGCAAAAGGCCACGAACCGGCTAACACATCAGTTTCCTGACAGAGGCATGATGTATAACGGCACACTGTGATAACATGCGGCTAAGAGGCATCACAAGACTTCCTGCATCCTTACATCGGGTCAGCACTGCTTCCATCTTCTGTCCTTGGACACCTGAGCTCTGTCCGTACCATCTAGTCCAATTCTCTGCAACTAAGAGCCACTTGCAATCATACACACCTGTGGATTCTTTCATTGCCCTAGAAGGTTCTCTCTGCAACTACTCTGCCATTCATTACAAAGTGCTGGCATTCTTCTATAACTTTTCTTACCCCTTTTCTCATGATTTACACCTGGTAAAACTTCATTTCCATTTTCAAGTTTCCCTCCAAATTCTCCATCTGACTTCGATTTTGCTGTTTTTCATTAAACCTCTGTGTCTCTCACATCTCACCGTTAACTAGGATGACAAATGAGAAGGTTAGCCCCACATCAGGGTATCAGGTTCTCTGCTCTGCAGGGAGTCTGCTTCTCCCTCACTGCACCTCCCTTCACTCATGCACACATGCTCTCAAATAAATAAAATCTTTAAAATAAAGAAATGAATAAATGAGAGGTTAAATAACCTCCAAACTGTCTTTTAAAAATGATTATTTTTCACTTGATGGGATGAGCACTGGGTGTTAGGCTATATGTTGGCAAATTGAACTCCAATAAAAAAAAATTTTTAAAAAAAACAACAAGTATGAATTCAATTTCTGCAATAAATTCAGCAATATTCAGTTATCTGCATTTTTCTTGAAAAAAAAGAATATTTTTGGACCATTTTAACATACTTCTTTTGTTTTACCTGATGTGGTACAAATTAGGAAAATAAATTCATCACAAATTCTATCACCTTTATTTTTCCTGCCTGCTTTTATTTATCCTGCCTGCTGACATGGGTGTTAATGAATGCAAAAAATAAAATATGGTTAAAGAAAGGAGAGAAAACTGGACTATATACAAAGATAGACTCTTCAAAAGGAAAACCAAAAAGACTGTTTCCGTTTCAGTGTCTACAGTGCATAAGACTTGTCTACAAAATTCTGGAACACCTGAATTAAGAAGCTCCATTCTCACCTTAAAAGACAAATATTAAAACAGACTTAAAGTATTAATTTGTACACCAGGAGACAAGCTACCAAAATGACTGTAGAGGTTAAAACCTAAGGTGATATAAGTGCAATGTCTTAGGTAAATTCTAGAACTTTAAAACCAATTGTGAGGGGAGTGAAAACATGCTTGGGCTACTTCCTCAGTCACAGGGATGGCAGAGGCACCCCTCCAACAAAGTACCCCCTCCTGTTGACGGTGCCCAAAATGCCCCCGCGGTGGCACCCTACACACACTTAGGAAAAGAATATGGGCAACTGGAAGAAGAAGAGGGAAATGTGAGTGAGTTCCCCACTGCTCTTCTTCCTAATACACCCAAAATCATTTAAATCGGTGATTCAGTGGTGCTTCTCAGTTCCTTCCAAGCCTCACTGTCCTCTGGGAGTTTGGGCCAGGGGGTTACCATCAGGGGCTTTCTCTGCTGGAGTATCAGCGTGTTTCAGGATTCCCCTTCATGCCACGCTCTTGGCTTCTACAGGCCCACCGCTCACTAACTCTAGGAGATGCTGCTTCACGCAGTCTGCAAATGGTTAAGACACACTGTTTTTGTGATCCCTCAGTGACCACAAACACAGACATGAGGAAAACAGAATAACAACCTTCTTAATAGGAAAATGTTGCAGCCAAAGCCTCCTCAGACACAGTGTGTCTTCTAGTTTCCAGGTGACTGCATTTATTTCTATTCAAATTTTATGGATGAAGCACTGAAGTTACTAAAAAAATAGTGTTTCTCATGTGAACAATATTTCCCAAGTGCAACAGAAAATCACTAATGGCATTTTAAAATAAAGTTACATACCACAAGCAAGGATTTTTAAATAAGTACATATTATTCAACCACGGATAGGAAGAAAAACACAGGACCAACCTAGGACTTCACATATATTAATATATTACTTCTTATGACAAGGTCCAGTTTTAAAAAAATGTGAGATTAAAATACTGGGGTATAAAATATAGCAAAAACAATCAAGTAGGCAAATGACTTAACCCTTGGAAAACTCTACATATCTTATTCATTTACTAATTTCTTTTAATTATATAAATGCTTAAAAAAATCAGTAGGAATCAATAAGGACTCAGCTCTGAGTTCATTCTGAAACAAGAATGCTCTGAAAATCAGTCCCCTCCCTGCTATTGGCAGCCCATCCGGGCTGGTCTCACAAAGTCCCGTTTATGGATATTCACATGTGGGTAGGAGCTTCCTTCAGATCACACATCTATGAAACAGGGCAGAATGATAAAAGACCCCAACTCTGTAATATCATGCTTCCACATTCCAAGGAACAGATCACAGAACTATATCTGTGGAGGAGGATAACTACAGAATACTAGTTTTCTACATATTCACAACCTGCTTTTCCTTTTTTATTTGGATACAGAAGCTAGAACCAACACAGCAAGAAGGTAACACCTAACACCTTTACTACTGTAATAAGTGAGTTTAAAAATGGGTCAAGCACAAACACAGAAGTTTGTGTCTCACTCTTGAAGACTTCCAGGGCAAGTGTTCCTGGTCTGCAGGCAGTCAGGTCCAGGTCCATCCTGGAATCCTGGTTCCTCCCACCTTCAAGGCCTGCCCTAGAGCTTCCTCTTTCCCTGCATCCAGCTGACAGACACAGAGGAGCTGAAAGAGGCAGCACATTTGCTTCTTAAAAGCCTTGATTGAAAAGTGGCACCTACCACTTGACTCATACTTGCTTCCTGCCAGAGTCGGAAAAATGTGACCTGGAACCCTGCAGCTCTGTCTTAGGAAAGAGAAGAACTGACAGATTTAGGTGGGCAGCCAGCCTCCTCTGTCACACACCAACCCCACAATGATCATATTGCTTATCATTAGATCCTTAAGGAAGGCTTTCAGGCTTTAAAAAACCTTTGAGAAATGCAACTATCCCTGAAGAGCACACCTGGAGCTTTTACTTCCACATTTGTAAAACAAGGAAATTATAGACAATATCAATCCCTTACAAATTCACCTAATCATCAAAACTTGAACCCTTGGTCCTATCCACGGAGAGATTCTGATTCAGAACGTCCAGGAGTGCCTGGGGGGTTCTGTCCCACTTAAGTGTGGGACTCTTGATTTTGGCTCAGGTCATGAGCTCGGGGTTGTGAGACTGAGCCCTGCACAGGGCTCCACGCTGGGCTGAGAGTCTCCTTGGGATTCTCTCTTTCTCTTTCTCTCTCTCTCTCTCTCTCTCTCTCTCTCTCTCTCTCTCCCCCCCTTCTGCCCCCCCCCCTCGAGTTCACACTCTGGAGTTCTCTCTCTCTCCCCCCCCTTGTGCCCCCCCCCCTGAGTTCACACTCTGGAGTTCTCTCTCTCTCCCCTCCCTTCTGCCCCCCCCCCCCGAGTTCACACTCTGGAGTTCTCTCTCTCTCTCCCTCTCTCTCTCTGTAAAAAAAAAAAAAAAAAGAAGAAGAAAAAGAAAAAAGAAAGTCTGGGATGGGGACAAAAGTTAGTAGTCCCATACCCATACCCAAAACTACATGATGGACCCACAAGATTCTTTTTTTTTTTTTAATTTTTTTTTATTTATTTATGATAGTTACACAGAGAGAGAGAGAGAGGCAGAGACATAGGCAGAGGGAGAAGCAGGCTCCATGCAGCGGGAGCCTGATGTGGGATTCGATCCCGGGTCTGCCAGGATCGCACCCTGGGCCAAAGGCAGGCGCCAAACCGCTGCACCACCCAGGGATCCCCACAAGATTCTTAATGAAAACCATTTGATCTCATTTTTTGAAAGACAATAATTTCTCCTACCATTCCTAATGATCTAAATTTTCTAAGCTATTTTTAAAAGTACATTACCACCTTAGTTTAAATTCTAATGGCTTTATAATTATATGCACTCCTATGATTTCTCATTCTATAATAAACTGATCCAATAATTATATATCAAATTCGAACCCATAATTCACAGTCAGCAGAAATGATAAGTGAATTGTACACTTAAAAAGCAGCAATTTGGGGGATCCCTGGGTGGCTCAGCAGTTTAGTGCCTGCCTTTGGCCCGGGGCATGATCCTGGAGTCCCATCGAGTCCCGCGTTGGGCTCCCTGCATGGAGCCTGCTTCTCCCTCTGCCTGTATTTCTGCCCCGCCCCCATCTCTCATGAATAAATAAATAAAATCTTTATTTTTTTTTAAATAAAATCTTTAAAAAAAAAAAAAGCAGCAATTTGTTGCTGCTTCTAGGTTTCAAACACCAAGGTTCCATTATATTTAGTAAGTGACAAGAAAGCTAGACTTTGGTTACAATGGATGATTACACTGGTTTAACTCCCAACTGGGTTAAACAATGTCTTTTCCTGACTAGGCTTACTACCTTACTTGTTTTTATTTAATGCTATTCTGTTTGTATTTACAAGACAAAAAGCACAGCATATAGGAGAAAATAAAAGAGAAGTGTGAACATCAAACACATTGCAAAACACTGAGAGTTATGACTGAGATTACACAGCTTCAGCAAAATGCAGCAGAAACTAGGAAAGCTGAAGTATCTAAAATCAGTTTTAAGAAGGCTATGTTCTACATTTGCCCATAAGGGATCTCTGACAGGCACTCCATGTGTCTGAAATGCAGACTTCCCTGCTATGGAGGGACTCTCGTAGGCTGTCAACTTCTTAGTGAGGAGCTGACTTTGCTAGAAAGTATGACATGATATAATTACAAACATTTGACAGTTCTCCTGATTTAGACAATTTTAACACTCTGAATATCAAACAAAAATAGTAGTGCTATTTGGTTCCATAGGACATATAATTTGACATAGGGCTTCAAGAACCACATTTTTATTTTTCCTATACTTGTTAATTTCAAGGAGTGAATGTCATACCATGATGGCTTTCAATAAGATTTTCAGTGCAAGCAATGTTTAAGGAAAAAATCCTCAGAATATGGGATAAATAGGACACTCAAAAAAAATTATCAAAGGTGAAGAAAAAACAGGCAAAGGTAAAATTCTCCAAAGTTCCCTTTTTAGCAACCAACTGCCCAAGCCAAGAAGTATCATTTCTTAAATCCTCTGGCCTAATACCACTTTCTAATGACCTGGAAGATGCAATCCTTAGAACTAAAACAGAATTCAATTTCTTTTTCAGCTTTAGGGACTTGTCATCGGCTAATTCTAGCAGATAAAGTCATATACACTGGCTTAGGAAAAAACCTAAGACAAAGTAACTTTTCAAATGGGGCAAACAGACTCTTTACCAGTCTCCTACACTCCCCACTTTGCTTTTACTTTTTCTCTCCTAACTCCAGCACTCTCAGTCATTTACTGTTTTGTCGGATTATATTCTTGCTCTGACCTTTTCTAAGGGTTTTTCAGATCAGAGAGCCTCTACCACTTGCACTTGCAAGCCCACAGCTACCTTTCCTTTCCTGTACTGGTGATACTGGCCCACACAACCTCACTGTATAAACTCAGCACAAGGGATGCCTGGGTGACTCAGCAGTTGGGCGCCTGCCTTTGGCTCAGGTCTCAATCCCAGGATCTGGGATCGAATCACACATCAGGCTCCCCATGAGGAGCCCTCTGCCTATGCCTCTGCTTCTCTTGCTCTCTCTCTCAATCTGTATCTCCTATGAATAAATAAATAAATCTTTTAAAAAAATAAAAATAGGGGGATTCCTGGGTGGCTCAAGCGGTTTCTCACCTGCCTTTGGCCCAGGGCGTGATCCTGGAGTCCCGGGATCGAGTCCCGCATCGGGCTCCCGGCATGGAGCCTGCTTCTCCCTCTGCCTGTTTCTCTGCCTCTCTCTATGTCTATCATAAATAAATAAAAATAAATCTTTAAAATAAATAGATAGATAAATAAATAAAAAAATAAATAAATAAACAAACTCAGCACATGATGTACTTGGCAGTAAGCACTCAGCAAGTATTAACAATCGTTATCATTGAAACCAATTTTCTTTTTTGAAATCTCTACTCCTGAAAGTTTATATCCTAATCCTGCAAAAACACGTCTTTACCACAATCACCTCATCATATCTTTTTTACAAAAAGTGAATAGTCCCATGCAGACAGACTTTGCAAAAAGAAAAAAAAAAAAAAAGGCACAGATGTTTGTGTTTTAAATATTTGGTAGATATAAAAAACAATTTTACCATGGGCAAGGAAACAAATCCCTGGGTGCAGATCAGTTTAAGAAAATTAAATACTTATCTTTGTCCCTCTCGGTGCCCCCACCACCTTCGCTCTTCATACTTACAGAGCTCTCCTCGGACATGGACTTTGTGTCTGTAACTTATCTGTTTTCTTAATTACTTTAGCAAATAGTACTCTAACAGTATACAATTTGTTTTGCACATTTCCAAACTTAAAAAAAAAAAAAAAAAACGAAAAATAGTATATATATTCTTCTGGAAGTATCTTTTCTTCCCCCAGATGACCTTCCTGACACTTATCCCTGGTGATGCATGCAGCTAAAATCCTTCAGTTTCACTACCGTATAGTCCTTCACTATAGAAGTCTAGTACAACTTATCCATTCTCCTGTGATGTACACTGCTTCCAGTTTTTTCCTTTTACCAGTGCAATAGTGAGCGTTCTTGTACACGTCGCCAGGCATTCAAGCACAGCAGTTTCTCTAGAGGGCAGTGAATTGCCAATTTTAGCATGTACCCATTCACCTGAAGAGCTTGTTAAGCTGGCCCATCCTCAAAGTCTGATTCAGTAGGTGTAGGGTGAGGCCCAAAATCTGCCTACAAAGTTCCCGTGAAATCCTGGGAACACATTTTAGAGGCACTGCTCTAGGATAAAGACTTTGAAATGGAATTACTAGGTCAAAGGATACATTGGTCTCTAACTTTACAAGATAATTCCGAAGTTATTGTACCAAGTTACACTCCTATCAGTTGGGTATAAGCAATCCAGCTGTTTCCTCCCAAACAACAGATATTGTCAGATTTTTATGCTGTTGCCAACCTAATGTGTGTGAAACTATATACCTTTTTCATCCTAATTTGCCTTTCCCTAATTACCAATTAAGTTGAAAATCTTTGCATTCGGGTTTCCTGTTTTGTGAGATGCCTATTGAGGTGGGGTCCTTTGCCCATTTTTCTATTGTTATTATTGATTTGCCATTTACTTTTCTGGATACTAATCTTTTATCACTAATGTGTACTGAAAATACCTATTATCACTTGTGACTTGTCTGTTCACTCACTTGATGGTTTAATAAACACAAGTTATTGATGTTAATATTGTCAAACTTATGAATCTTTTCCTTTATGGTCTGCGTCTTCTGTGATTTGTTTTAGAATCTCTTCTCTATATCAGAGTCATACAACTACTATCCTACCTTGTTTTCTAAAAGTTCCACAGTTTTGCTGTCTTTAAGCCTATAGTTGACCTATAGTTGATTTTTTTTTGAATGATGTGATTTAGAAATGTATCCCACTCTCAAAAACGTTTGATGTGATTTAAAATGTATCCCACTCTCAAACGTTTCCTTTTTGGTAAAGACCAGTTATAGCCAACTATAACTTTTGTGAGGATACAAAAAGTGCCCCCAAGTAAAATACTGATTAGGTGTTAACCACTCAGGCCTTTATTGGGAGTTATTCTGCTCTCTCATTGAGGCACACAAAAAGCTGAAAAACTCCAATGTGAAAATATGGAAAGTTATTAACAAATTAGACTATGATCCCCAACCCACCATACTCCAGGAAGAATCCTTTAAAAAATCCCAAAAACTCAATGTAGTCTTTTTAAAAATATAGAGAATTAAGCATTGGAAAAAAGTGTGGGAAAACTGTCATTCTCAACAGTACTGGTTGGGATATAAATCTATAAACCTTCCTAGAAGGTAATTTTTCTCTCTGTCTCTCTCTCTCCCTCTCTCCACACATGCACATACACACTCTCTATGTGTGTACATATACATTTGACCTATCAATGACTCTACAAGAAATAACTGGACAAAATACGTGTTTAAGGATATTCAGCATGAAGCTCTTTATAATATGAAAATTAGAAACAACCTAATATCCAATGATGCAGGATGGGTTAAAGATGAAGCTGCTATGGCATGTCCATACATTGGAATACCGTGCAGATTACACAGCTCTGTTAATGTGAGAAGATGTTCACCATATTCTACTAACAAAATGCACATATAAATATTCATTTATTCATAAATATCAAGTGCCTTGTGTGTGCCAGGTACCAAGCAAGTCACTGGTAAACAGAAAGAGATCTGTTCCCTGAATCCAAGGAGAGAGAGCTTGCGAGCTTTGCAGGGAGACAGACCAGATATATAGCTTCAAATTATTCTGGTTGGGATAGAAAAGGCACGGGCATTTTGAAAAACAGAACCAACTTACAGATGTGTATATGTAATGTATCCAGCACTTCACCATGGTATACAAAAAGAACGCATGCACTATGCACTACCAAGTGCTGGGAAGTAGGAGAATACTTAGAGCACCTGCCTTGTGATGAACTGAAGCGTATATATCTTCTACAAAAAGGCTCTAGGGAGAATTTTAAGAAAAGCAGTGTAGTTATGGAAAGTCATACACTGGAAGACAAATGTGAGACATTGCAGAACCACAGCAAAAGAACTGGGACAAATAGCATCCATTCCTGCCAATTCAAAACTGAGATTGACCAAGATCAAGTACAAGTTTTTGAGCAAATAACCATTCTTCCAAGAGCCTACACTTTTCCCTTTCCATGCTATGTTTGTGTCTGACAAATAATAATAAACCTCCTGAGATAAGAAATTTCTCATAATTGGGACCAGGCTCAAAGGATTCTGACATTATATGCTCATTTCTTTTAAACTTCTGTACCAAAAATCAGTAAAGCAATGAAAGTAATCAATTTCAAAGGGAAAATATTTATCTTGAGAGCACCGCTATCACATACTATCTCAACCAAGAGATCAAAGTTAAAATTCCCCAGTGATAAGACATGTCTATGTCACGTACGTCCCAATACGAGACCGAGAAGGGCACAACTTCACCACCGTGGTCTTCTTGCCAAAATGCTTCACACTCCATTTAATCATGAAAGGACATCAGACAAATCCAAAATAAAGGACTTTCTACAAAATAAAAGACCAGCACTCTTCAAGTGCATAAATGTCATTAAAAATAAAGCCAAAAAAATAAAAAAAATAAAAAAAATAAAGCCAAAAGGAGATGTCACATACTGGAAGAGACTAAGGAGACAGAATACCTTAATACAATGTGGGCTCCTGGATTGGACCCTGGACCAGAGAAGGGACACGGTGGTGAACCTCAAAGTCTTTAGATTAATTCTATCAACTATCTGGTTTCAATAACTGCACTATGGATGCATAAGATGCTAATCAATGGATGCTTGTTGAAAAGTATACAGGAACTCTCTGAGCCATTTTAGCAACTTTTTTGTAATTCTTAAGTTATTTCAAAGTATAAAGTGTTTATAAATCATTTCAGATGAATGATACACAAGGTATGAGATAAATCACTCATTAACTGTAACATAAAAACAGGCTGCGTCCTCCAAAATTGTGCTTAAAAAAAAAAATCCAAATAATTGCAAATAAGGCTTAAACTGGAATAAATTATAACTTTTCCATAAAAGCCTGTAATTGTGATAATGTAGAAAGTATAGTAATTTTCCTAGGACACCGAAATCTCTCCAGAAAAATGGTCCACTTTATTTTCCCCCTTAATCCTTTTTTAATTCAACTTACATTTATTTAACATCTACTATGGGCACATAACTGTGTGAGGGCCTGATAAGATTCTGATATATAAGAAATGAACATTTCAGAACACAACAGAGAAAAGCATAGAGTAATAAAATTGGAAGTAATTTTTCACTCCTATACAACCTAGCAATTAACCCAGACACTCTTTAAGTGCAAATGTCGATAAGACGGAAGGTCCTCAGAGCTCATGTGACTTCTCTTCAATGAGTGGTTCTGACCTCTAGAATTATCTCCAAAAATTATCCTTGAAAATGCCAAAATGACTCCCTCCAAGAAATACTATATTTCTCATCCTTTTAATTTTTTTTTCATTTAATCATTATGTTTTTGGTACACTGCTGATTGGTAACACAAAATTAAACAACTCCATTCTTTGAGTACCAGGGAAAAGGTTACACTGGTGTAAACCCAGGGAGTTTACTTACTCTCCTAAGAGATTAAAGGCAACATTGTGTATGGCCAGGGCTGTCAAAGTGTGATCTCAGAGCCCACAGCTTCAATGTCACCCAGGTGGAACCTGTCAGCAACGCAAATTCTCAGCCCCAGTCCAGACCTGCTGAATCAAAAGCCCAGGGGACGCTGAGTATTTTCATAAGCTCCCCAGGTGACTCTGATGCACCTTAACTTGGAGAACCCCTGATGGAAGCAGAAAGACTGGCCTGTAAATCAGGAAGCCTGATTCTAATCCCTGCTCTGCCGCTAAACTCGGAGACAGATTACTCAGCTTCTGTGGGCGCTCAGCCTCCTTACAGGACAACCAGGGAACTGGAACAGATCATTGCCACAGTCCTGAGAAAGATTTGACCAATCTAGGAAGGCGGTCACTTCTTTAAGGCCTAAAAGTGAAAGGACCACCCAAGTATTTCATCGCATCTTTCTTTTTCATCAAAATGAAACAACTAAAATTTCCTCTTTTCTTCAACTGGTCTCTGAATCGCATTTAATATATCTAAAACAAGGGGATCCCTGGGTGGCGCAGCAGTTTGGCACCTGCCTTTGGCCCAGGGCGCGATCCTGGAGACCCGGGATCGAATCCCACATCGGGCTCCCGTGCATGGAGCCTGCTTCTCCCTCTGCCTGTGTCTCTGCCTCTCTCTTTCTCTGTGACTATCATAAATTAAAAAAAAAAAAAAAAAAAAAATTAAAAAAATTAAATAAAATAAGGGGCACCTGGGTGGCTCAGTCAGTTAAGCTACTGATTCTTGACTTCGACTCAGGTCATGATCTTGGGGTCCTGGGATGGAGACCTACCTTGGCTTCACGCTCCATGGGGAGTCGGCTTCAGGATTTTCTCTCTCCCTCTGTCCACAACCCCTGCACATTCACTCATGCTCTTGTGCTCTCCCTCAAATAAATCTTCAAAAACACATATATATCTAAAATGTCTTATCTAGATAAAATTGTGTTTGCTTTAGCAAAAACCATACAAATGCTGATTTTTCTATTTATTACCATATCATGTCTGTACAGGAGGAATTTCACGTAAAAACAAAATCTCCAAGAAACCCATCTACTATAGTCTGAATTGTGTCCTCCCCCAAAATTCATTATGTTGAATCACTAATCCCCAACGTGATGGTATTTGCAGGTGCAACCTTTGAGAGGTAATTAGATTTAAATTAAGTCATGAGGGTAGGGTCTCTAAGATGAATCAATGTCCTTATAAGAAGGGGAAGAGAGGCCCAAGTTGTCTCGATCTCTGTCATGTGAGGACACAGTGGAATAAGTGACCATCTGTAAGCCAGGAAGAGGCCTCATCAGGAACCAGCACCTTGATCCTGGACTTCATGTTCAGAGCTGTGACAAGTAAATACCTGTGTTGTCAGTTCTCCAGGCTATCACATTTTGTTATAGAAGCCAAGCTAAGGCATTCACTCAAATGTCTGGGGTATTATCTAACACACACATTATAGTTCAGAAGAACTGGGGGATCCCTGGGTGGCTCAGTGGTTTGGCACCTGCTTTCATCCCCGGGCATGATCCTGGAGACCAGGGATCGAGTCCCACATTGGGCTCCCTGAATGGAGCCTGCTTCTCCCTCTGCCTGTGTCTCTGCCCCTCTCTCTCTCTCTCTCTCTCTCTCTCTCTCTTTCTCTGTGTGTGTCTCTCACGAATAAATAAATATTTTAAAAACAGCAATAAAAAAAAAGTTAAGTATTTGAGAGATAACCGGTTAGATTGGGATTATGTTGCCAAACTACAAAGCAGGAAATCATATTAAAAAAAAAATCATATTAAAAAGAAAAAGAACTGCGCCCCATCCTTGCATAAAGAGCATGTGTGACCTAACCACAAGATGTACTTAAGTCTGAAAACAAAGAATTTTAAAACATGCAGCACCTGGGTGGCTCAGGTCATGGTCTCAAGGTCCTGGGATGGAGCCCTTCATCAGGCTCCCTGCTCAGCGGGGAGTCTGCTTCTCCCTCTCTCTCTGCCCTTCCCTCCCTGCTTGCATTGCACGTGCACTCTCTCTCAAATAAATAAAATCTTAAAAAAAAAATCTTCTTAAAAAAAAGAAGAATTCTAAAATGTATAGATATAGACATTTCCATTACTGCCTAAGAAAAAGAGCTTAATTTCTACTTCTATTCATGGATTTAGGAACTGGAAATCTTCTCACCACCATGAGACCTGAAAAACCTGTCATACAAACCCCTTCTTTTGAAATGTGAGAGTCTAATTTATAAAGGTCCGAATTCTCCTCTAACGACACAAACCTAGTTCAAGTCAATGCTGGGAGAAATGTCCCATGGAGCAAGTGAATACCCACTAATCCTGGAGACCTAAACCAAACCCCGTCCCCTGCAAGCCCTCGCCACTCCTTCCCAGGCAGACACCATTTGCTCTGTGCATGTCCATGTCAGCACTTAGCAAAAGGCACTGTATTTGTTTCTGTATCTGCCTCCTTAAGCAGATCCTGAAATCTAACTCCAGCATCTAGAGTGGCGTGTGGAAATAAGCGAGGACCACTGTTTGCTCAGGTGGAGTCAGTACGCTTTGCTGAATACCAGTGGGACCCTGTCCTGTCTTGCAGCTTTTCTGTAAATCTGAAATTATCCCAAAATAATGTTTTTACAAAGGCACCGTGGCAACCGTGTTATCAGCAACAATCACACCTGCCTGCAGATCACGCAGGAAGACGGCCGCTCCTAGAGAACCTTGCACACTGTGTATCAGACATGCCAAGAGGCGTTCGTTATCTCGAGAGTAACAAACTTGAAGAATGAGTAACAAACATTTGAGATTTGAATTCTGACATTAACTTTGTTCGCAGGATTTAATCTGAGTTTTAATTGGCAGAAAGGGAATAATTAAATCCTAGTCTACGAGGTTGCTGCGCTCAATGAAGCATGCAGAGAGAGGATGCGTCAGAAATGCTGTTCCGTCGGTGGCAGGGCCCTTCCCTCCGCCGTGCTCCCGCTGGACCGGACTCCTCACCGCGCGGCAGGGCGTAGCGGGTGGGACTCAATCCAGCGGCACGGGCGGCAAACGGACAGCGCGGCCACCGCGAGGGCTGGGATCGCCTGCAGTTACTTTACTAGGCCTCCCGCACGTGTGTCGAGGGATGCTAACCTTGCCGAGATGCCCTTCCTCTCCCCTCAACTCCCCAGGGAAACAGAAGGGCCATCTAAACTCAGCTCAGCCGACAGACAGGGGTCAGCACTCCCGGGCGCAGCCCCGGCACCCGACCCGGAGGACGCGGGCGAGCACGCTCAGGACGCGCTGGGGCTGGCAAGAGGTGGGTCTCCGCCCGGGCCGAAGCCGCCCGCGCACGGCCGCGCCGCAGCCCCGGGCCCCCCCGCGTCCAGAGCCGCCGGGCCGAGGCGCGGCACCCGGCCCTGCAGGCGCGCTGCTCCCGGGCTCCAGCGTCCTTAACGGAAGGAGGCGCGGGCAGCAGCGGCGCAGCGGTGCATCTGGGGGTGACCCGGGAGCAGGCGGGCGGCGGCGGCGGAGGAGGAGGAGGAGGAGGAGGAAACCACCGCCCGGACGGTAAACCGGCGGGGCCGCGGCTCCAGGCTGCGGCAGGTGCTTCCCCCGCACACCCGCTGCGCGACGGGGTGCCGACAGCCGGCCCGCGGGGAAGCCGAGGCTCCGCCGGCCCGCGAGCCCCGCCGCAGGCGGTCGCGCAGCGAGCGGGAGGAGGGCGGGAGCGGAGGCCGGGCGGCGGCCGGGCCGCGGGCGGCGGGCGTGTGCCGGGCGAGGCTGGGCGGCGTCGGGAGGGACCGGCGAGCGGGGAGGGGCGGAGGCGGGGGGAGGGGGGAGGAGGAAGAGCGAAGGGCCTTGGCGGGGCTCCCGGCGCCCAGCAGCCCGGGCCCGGGCCCTCAAGCCACCGCCCCCAGGCCCTGCGCTGACGCTGGACGGTCCCCGCCTCCAAACCCCCCGCCCCGGCCAGAGAATAACTTACCTGTTTGCCGACGGAATCGCTCCTGCTCGCCCCTCTGACTGACTCCTCCGGCTCACCGTCTTCCCTCTGGGAGGAAAGGGAGGGACTTCCTGCCTCTCATGCGAGCGACTTCCGGCGGTTCCCAGGTCGCCTCCGTGGCGGACCGAGCGCCGGACACCACGACCAAGAAACAGGGTCCCGGAACTGGTTTAGCCGAAAGCACATCGAGTTCCCCGTTTCTGCCCCGAGTGGCCGGCCGACCCGTGTGCCGCCTTCTTTTCGGCCCATCGGCTCTTGCCGGAAACCACTCGGAGATACAGCCGGAAGTCCCTCCCCCCCCTCCCTCCCCCGAAGAGGGAAACGGAAGGCCGAAGGAGTCAATCTCCGCGAGGGGAGACGCGTGTCAGGGCGGACGGCGCGCGGTGTCGGTCCAGGAGGGCCCCTTGGGATTGATTTCCAGAGGGCGCGGGAGCAGGAACTTGCCGGCGGGTCCTGCCTCCTCCCCACTCCGCCGCGTCGTGCGCTCGCCGTCGCTATGGGCCCCGAGGTCGCGGGCCGAGGGTCGGGTGCTGGGCCGGGCGCGTGCGCAGCCCCAGCGTCGGAGGAAGACTCTCCGGTGGCTCCGGGAGGGACCCTCGGGGTCGCAGGCCCTGGGAAGCCACGGGGAGGCAATATGCTGACTGTGGCGGTTCGCCAGTTTGGCAGGAGAAGCTGGAAAAATCCTCGGTGTTAGAAATGTCCCCGCACGAGCTGCTTTTACTAACGTTCAGGACGCGGCGCGGGTGGTGGGAGAGCCAGCACGGCCTGGCCGCGGCAGCTCGGAATGTTAAATCTACGTTCTCTTTGATTGCTGTTTTGGTTGAATTCTAATGTGGGAGGTGGGATGATTCCAAACGTCACGTTTTCCATCGTAGTCAAAGGCATAATTTTTCCAGCAGGGAAGGCCACCCAGGGTCGGGTCGTGCAGCTCCCGCGTGCTAGGGACTCCTGTTGAAACGTCGGCAGTTAGGGAATTTTAAGCAAACGGGATTGAAAAGTCATGGTCGTATCATTGTGGTGATGGGCTTTCTAAACCAAATCGTCTCTCAAGGTGAAGTCCAGCCCTGTTCTGTTTAAGAATGCAGACATTTAGGTGATGATAACCTTTTTAAAGTAGTTTTTAAAGTGACTTTCATACTCGTTACGGGGGTCCCGTTCCACGTTGTAATCCCCGTGAATCCTCCTGTCTGTCCCGCTGTCGGATATTGCCGGTTAGAGGAGCCAGCCATCCCGGGATCCCACAGCTAGTGACGGGGGGATTCAGCCTTAGACTCGAAGCCGCCCTTGCCAGTCTACTGCCCTAACCCAGGTCGCTAACGGCGAACTGAAAGTTCTGGAGACAGACGTGGGAAAGTTTCCTTAGACGACCCGCCTGTCAATGCTGTGTTTATACCATTTACCAACATTAACTGAGTGAAAACATTACTGGTAAAAGACGAGTAATTAGATTCTTTCTCCAAAGAGTTCGCTTGAAAAAGTACTTAGAATTTAGTTGAAAATGTAGGACTTACAAACTTT
>NC_049222.1:5746893-5872807 GCF_011100685.1 Canis lupus familiaris
ATCAATAAGCTTGAAAATTTTGGGGTAAAGAATGTAACCACAGATGTGCTGAGGGCTTGCTTGACATCCTCTCAATAAATGGACATGCAATGTAATTAGTCTTGTCATTCAAGGCTGACCAAAGCATCAGGAAGCTTAAAACAAAGCATGTGCACTCAAAGTAGGGTAAACCATCAAGGGCAATTTCATAAGAAACACTGGCTCCAAGACATCATAAAACAATCCACTTAAATTCGTATTTATATGCTTTAAATACTAAATATATTTCTGAATATCTTTTTTTATCAGTTCAAATATATTTTGTGTCCATCATAGGAAATAAAAGGTTGTAATTTTCATTATGCCATTTCATCAGCTGTCAGTACAGTAGTTTGATTTGTATGTTTAGCTTCGGTCAATTCACCAAGCTTTGTTATATTGAAAATTTGCATCCCCCAGAATTAATTCTGTTGTTTGGAAAGCAGAATGTAAGACAATCTCTAGTATCTACACAGTGGACATCACAGGCTCACACTCTCTTGATGTCAGTCTTGCCAGTAATTAACTATTTGGTTCCCATGTCCCCTACTAGAACGACATTTTCTGGACCATAGCTATTTGAATGAAAGTAGTGATTCCTATGTCCTTCAAAGTGTTCTAATATACATGATCAGTAAGTGATGGCTATGTGAACTTCTATATCTCTGATTCTACCCTTAGTGCTCTCCTTTGCTGTTGATATGCAGTTGACATTCCAATATATCAAGTAACAAAATCTCTTTAAGAACTATCTTATTTTTTTTATCTTTCTATTGGACATTCATGTTTTATTTAACCAGAATTTGAGAATTGTCACCTCCCACCCACCCCCACCCACCCCCACCCACCTTCTCCCAACCCACTGGGCTCTATTCAAAGTTGTGATGTTCTCATGGATTCAATCTCCCATGCCTGGGAATCACCTTTCAGGGCCCAGGGGAGAGCTTCATAAGCTACATCAGTAATAGGACCCTGTTCTTCTACACAGGAGTCTGGAGCTCCATGTCTAAACCAAAGGCAAGAGAAAGAGAATAAAAGAGCAGAAGTAAAGAGGGAGGTGGAGAAAGAGGAAGAGGGGAGAGACTGACTGAAGAGGATGAGGGGTAAGAGGGGAAAAGGGATGCAGACAGGAAAAAGAGAAAATAGAGTGAAATCCTGGAAAGAAAATTTAGATGATTGAAAAAATAAGAAACATAAGGTGAGAAGGAAACCTGAGGATGAGATGGATTATCTATGTGATAATATACATAACAGATTATGTATGCACGCATGTATATGTGCATATATATAATGGTGTCATATATATATGATAGAGAATTATGAGAAATATATCTGAGAAGTAGATGAGATGAGAAAGAGAGAAAAAGATCAAATGTATAAAAATGGTAGGGAAGGATGATACAGAGAGACATGGTCAAGATGATGGAAAGGTAATTAAGAGTAAGAGGAACATGACAGACTGTAAAGCAACATGAGAGGGCAACCAAGCCAACAAAATCTGCTAATAGTTTGTTTCCTGAGCTCAAATTCATCCTGACTGCTTTGAAAGTTAGAAACTACCCTTAATGACAATTTAACTTAGTGTTCTAATAATTTCTTTTTGCCAAGACATGTTGGAGACCTATGTTGGATACCTGTCATTTGCTACAAAAACTTCCTGAAAATACAAGATGGGACTTTTTCTTTGGACTCTATCTTGAAAAGGTTAATTGTTTACACCAGGGAAATACTACCATGCATATAAATACAACCCTATTATCTTTGTGTTACACTTAATTATACACCATAGCAGATCATGCTTCAAAAATTATTTTTAACTACAATTTTTGATAAAATTTAGTTGTTTGATATAGTTGCTAAATATCTATACTATTTAGATTTTTACCTTTACTTGTCTGAGGAACTGTGGAGTCAAACTCTTACAGGTGTCTGATACATTCTGGAAACAAAATTGTTATTTTGGGAAGTACTTTCTTGGCACTAATTTGCAACTTATTTTCTCACTGTGCTTGAGGATATGAAAGGAATTAAGAATTAGCAAAAAAGACCAGATGCTCAACATGTTATCCACATATATTATGTCATTGCAGAAATGGCAAGACCCTATCATGGATATAGAATCCCAGTTCATTACATAATGTCTGGTCTACTGAGTATTATACCTCCAAGCAGAGGCTTTTACATACAAGTGTGAAACTCAAAGAATACGGTCATATCTTTCAGCCAAAACTAGTTTTATAATTTTTAGGTAAATAGCCAAGGAAACACCACATTATTTGAGCAATATGTTCATTTATAACTCATCTTTCAGATGTATAAAATGATTCATATATTTTACATAATTTAATTATGCATACAGCTTCAAAGATAGTATAAAAATAAAATGACAATTACTTTTTAAGTACATATTTTCTTGTGGAAAAGGGACATTGACAATTTTAAGATACTTTTGGGTTGTGTATCATTACATTTACACTTGAGGACATATATTTGAAATTTGAATCTATCTCTTTCAGGACTCACAGAATTTAGTGGTGCTTTTCTGTGACAAAAGGAAACAGTGTAAAATAAGATTAGAGACTAATCACTTAAGATTTACTTTTAGACCAGATAGTTGCTACATACTGTATAGGTGACAGACATGGATGAAGGTGTATAAAATGGGGAAGAAACACAATGATGTGAATATATGTAATGGAGAGTTCGGAGTTAATAAAAACAGGACACAGAAGAAATAGAAAGGAGGATGCTGATCTTGGTTTTGTCCAAAATAAGCTTGGAATATTGGAACTGGAAACGTCCATTTTTTTAAGTACCCGAATCATTATTATAAAAACATGAACATTAAAAACATTCCATTTGAAAAAAAATTATGAATAGCCCCAGAGATTATTGGAGATATATTCCATTGTGGATTTGGGAAAGGAAATACACAAATTGAGTGTGGAACTACTTTTTTGTCCTCAAAAGCAAGGAAGCCATCAGACTCCTGAAACTTTGTAAAAAAAGAAAACTGAAGATACACTCATTTTAGAGAGATCATCTGAGCATAAACAAGAATAATGGAATAAGAGTAATATTTTTAATGTAAAATGCATGAATTTATAAAAATTCTTAGGAAGAAAGCTCATTGTTTCTGGACTTTGCTGAGGCACTAATCTGGTGCATGAAAATTGGAAAAATAGGTATTCATCTAGTGATAGACATGACTTCCTTTTCAGGGTAATTTTTTAGTTTTTCAGAAAGAATTCCAGAAGGAATGATAGCATTAGAAAAATGCTGCATTGCAATATCTAAAGAAATAATGGATTGAGTCAATGACCCTGATCAATAGATGCTTAAAACCCTTAGGTAAAGTGTTACTGTGGAATGTAATAAAGGAGGATTCCAACTGAACATTTCTGACTACATGAGCATCCCCAAAAGGGACCAGGCAGGCATGAATTGCCTCTTTATGTGACAGAACAGAAAATGTAAAGCATGGCCTCTAAAGTCTGATCACCTAAAAAAAAACATAACTGAACTTTAATCAAATTAACTCTCTATGTCTAAATAAAATTTTACAGTTTATAGAAGAGAAAAAGAAAGAAATTAAATTACATTTGGAAGTAACAATCTGCGAAATGCAGAATATAGGACGTTTCATAGGCTTGGTTTTCTAATCCATCAATTATAAAAGAAAAAAAGGAAAGGAAAAATGTATCATAAAACAGATTTAGAAAACATAACACCCAGAAATAATACACTGGCCATGTTTGAATCCTGAATTAAACATATATACTATTACAAAAAAACTTTGAGTCAACTGGAAACATCTTGTCCATATCATTAAATAACACTAAGAAATTAGGGTCAAATTTGTGAGGTAGATTAATGATATGTTGTCACGGAACATTTTAATATTATTTTCACTTAAAACATATACTAAAGTTCTAGTGTAAAAATAATATATGTCTGGCATTTGCTTTAAAAACCTACCAAAGGGGCACCTGGATGGCTGAGTAGGTGAGCGTCTGCCTTTGGATCAGGTCGTGATCTGGGGGTCCTGGGATCAAGTCCCCCTCAGCCTCCCCACAGGGAGCCTGCTTCTCCCTCTGCCTATGTCTCTCCCTCTCTCTCATGAATAAATAAATAAACTCTTAAAAAAAAACCCTAGCAAAAATTAATTAAAATACATAAATAAATACTAACCTAATAACAATACAATTAAACAAGGAAGGGTGATCAATGGACAAAATTGACATGTTCATAATTGTTAAAGCTGGTTTCTGAATATGTGGAAGTTCACTAAATAATATTCTACCTCTTTATGTTTCAAAAATTCCATAACCAATCCTTAGATAAAACAAATGTTCTTCTTTTCTACTTTTTTTCTCTACATCAATAATCTCCTTATTGGTATGTTCTTTTTAACATATAAACATGCTGTCAGCTCTTTGTGTTACACTTAATTAAATAGTGGCCTCTTGACTTCTCTGAAAATTACTATTGCACTTCTTTGTTCTCCCATTTGTAGAAAAATACCTTGAAATAGTTAGGTGCTTCTATTTGCTTTCTCTTGTCCTCTCCCCAATCTCTCTTAAATTCACTACAATCAAGATTTTGTTTCCACAATTTCACCTGCACAGTTTGTCAACTCCTCCATGATGGCGATGGTGGACATTTTTCAGGTCGATTGACAGGACTTCCTTGTCTTATTCTAATTAGCAACAGCAATGACACAGAGGAACTCTTTCCTCCTCAATATGTTCTAGTCCCTTGTTTTTGTTTTTTTTGTTTGGTTTGTGTGTGTCTGTGTCATGTGTGTGTGTGTGTGTTGGTTTGTTTTGAATACTGTGGTTTTTTGGTTTTCCTGGTACCTCACTGGCCACTTCTTCTGTCTTGGTTGATGTCTTCTCTTGAGGCTGCCTTGGAAAGCCTATTGATGGCTTTAAGTATGTATATGCTGATAACTTTTAAGTATATGGCATCAGCCCCTATCTTTCTCATGAACTCTTGATAGGTTACCTAATTGTCTATTTGACATTTCTACTTGACATAATTAATTCTCTGCATCTCCAAAACTGAGTGTCTGGTCTCTCCCCCACAAACCTATTTCTCCTACAACCTTTCTCAATTCATTTAACGGAAGTTTTATCTTTTCAATTACATAGCCAAAAAATATAGGGAGAGTTGTTCTTGATTCCTTCCTTTTCTCACAATTCATATCCAGTCAGGAAACCCTACCATCTACCTACCATAATATATATAAACCAAATGACTTCTCCCTAATTCTACTGTTTCCATCATGATGTCAAACAAAGATTTTTCGGAAATAGTTTCCTAAGAGATATCCCTGGTTCTGCCCACCAGGCTTCTAGTGTATTCTCACACAGAAGCCAAAGAGATTTTATTTAAAGAGTGATAGCTAATGTATATCAAATCTTCATTCAAAAGCCTTTGAACTCATTTCATTAAAAGTCTAATACAAAGTCCTGAAAACATAGACCCTAAAAGATCTGAGTCCCTGTCATCTCTATTGTCTTCCTTCCTATAAGACTGAGCTATGATATTACAAGGGCCTCCCTTAGGGATTCTGAACTGATTAATAATAATAGACACTTAATATATGCAAAGGATTATCTTATTTGATGTTGATTGACCCAATGATCTTATTTTTAATGCTAATTTTCAGAGAGATAATCATCAAATTTCAGAGAGATTAAATATTTTCCCAAAGTGACCATGGAACGGAGTTAAAGTTTTTGCCCAGGTCTTTCTGACTCTATAGAGTACATATTCTTACCTCTAACTATACTTCCTCTTGTGCTATAAGAGGAAAAGTTGGATTCCTCATAATTCATTTTTTTAAGTATATAAATATATAAAAGAATTCCCCCAAACTTTCATTTTCATTTCATTAACCTGTAGTAAATTTTGTTCACAATTGCTAGTAAAAATTATCTCTCATGCTTATCATATTTATCTCCCAACTTAATCACATTTTCTTGGTTCATAAGCTAATGCTGCAAATGTCTTAGTTCAAATTCTGATTTTATATAGTAAGCCTTGCTTGGCCTTTTTAAACAGGGTTTCAAATAAATTTGATGCTATTGCTGTTTTATGATCCACACTTTTTTTTTTTCCAATTGCAAACACATAGTGAATTTTTTTTTTTTTTTTTCTTCTGGAAATTAGCTTACTCTTTTTTTCTTCTCACAAGTCTTTCACCAAAAGCTCAATGTGCTCCATGGCCCCCTGGGACACACAGGATCATAGGCTTGCTTCTAGAGTGGTGTTATGAAGCCTCCCTAGCTGTCAGTTGTGATTGTTTAATTTTTTCCCCTGGAAGTAAAAAGCAGTTTATATAACATATTGTTGACATGGCCAGTGGCCAAATACTTAAGACTGCACTTTGCATTTTACGGTCTCCAAAATCTGTGAGCATAAACTGGAACAAATCTTTACTGTTGAAGGCCTCTTGCTTGATGCACTCTTTGTATGATAATCCATGGCAGCCAACAATATTTAATCAGCACAATTCCATGTTAACTTATATTTTTGAACAATGTGTAGCATATACAAAGCCTCCTAAGAACTCGATATTGATATCCATCTTATTGAATGTAATATGACATTTTATCTCTGTATAGGTTAGCTTGAAATACTTTTCACAATCATGGGTAGTTTCATTAACAAATATATTTAAAATAAGGTGTTTAAATGCCTCATAGTTTAAAAATATGCCTAATTTGGGAAATTGGCTCTTTGAGCTTCTTATATTGACTTTGTAGGCTGAAGTAATAGTGAATTTTCTGTCCTCTCACATTAATTTTCTGTCCTCTCACATTAATTTTCTGTCCTCTTTAATTTTTTAAAGAGTTAGATTTTGCTATTGAAGGATCTGGAACCTCTTCCTTAGCCTTCAGTGAAAAATTCAAGCAATGAAATTGTCCAGAAAGGAAACCAACAGTATTTTCCTTTCCACCCTTAATTTTCCTTTTTACTCTGTAAAGTTGGAGAGTTTGCTTTCCATTTTAATGCAAACACTGAAAGATAAAGTTTGTTGCCTTTAGGACTCTTTGCTGCATTAGGAATGAAAACAACATACCAGAATAGTGACTCATACAATGGCTTAAAACTTATTGTTAGACCCAAAGTAAGTATACTATTTATTTGTAGATTACAAACAAAAAGGGTCAGATAAAATTACTTTCTTAACGTGGCTAGGCTTACTCCAATTTTCCTGAGCTCATATGATTATAAATTCTTGACCACTTCTGCAGGTCCTGCTAGACGGCTTGCCACTACCATGAAACCCTATCTCACCCTCATAGGCCAGCTTGCTGAGATAATGTATACTAATGGGATTCTCTTTCCCAACAGCCCCAATGTGAGTTGTTTTTCCATCCTGAGTGCCCCTAAAATTATTTAAACCTCATTTCCAGGCAGAGTATTCATCAAACATTTGACTTCTTGGATTTAGGTTGGATTTAGGTTCATTTCCAAATCTGCCACAGCATCATTCCCAGTTCTTTTAATTTGCAGGCTCAGTCACTGTAGATCTGAAGGATATAGAGTTTCTTATATAATTGACTGAGAACACTCCTATCCTTAAAAATAGGAGAATGCTCTCAGACAGGTTTTCTGAGAATTCTCAAACACTCCATTATATAAAGAGACTTTGAAAGCAATCTTCCCTATTGGCTTTAAATCTGATGCTATTCTATGGATTCCCATATAAAAGTGGACTCAGAATTATCTAGCACAATGACTTTAAATTGGATCTAGTACATTATTCTTAAGATTCAATTTATGCCAACTCTAAGAAGTTACTATACAAAATACAAAATTGATGGCATAAATTCTGTTTTAGGATAATTTCATAGAATGAAATCTACTTTACTATTATTTTTTACTATGTTTTCATAATGTTTATCATTGTGAAATACTCAACTGTTAATTGCAAGACAAATGTTATGATCACCGGTCATCTTACACCTAAGAAATAGCTATTGGTAACAGCCCTAAAGCCTACAGATTCGCAAATACAATGATAGAATGTGGAGTCAAATGTTGGGCTTCCTTCTTTGTACCTACTTACTTTGCACCTTGAATCTCAATGCTGTCTTATCTGGTAGCCAAGAATTCTATTTTTTGTCTTTTTAATACTGTGTAACCGCCTAAAGCTCTAATCAGCTTTTTTTCCTTTGAGTTGCTATTTTTAAAAATCCTATTTCTTAGCCTCATAACACAAATTAACATGATTATATTGAGTTAGAGCTCCTTGTATCACATCAACAATGATTGCAATTTTCAGTTCATAAAAAGAATTATATGATTGCTCCCCTAAAAATAATTCTTTATTGCACATATATTCCTCAGGACATTCATAGGAAACCTGTATTTGGCTAGGAGTTTGCTAATTTCTCCACTTTATAAGAAACATCTGTCAGCTTGAAAAATATCAGTTCTTGGAACGTCTTCAAAATTTGTCAAGTTCATTGATTTTTTGAAGTGTTTCATTTATCTTGGAATCATGTTATTTTAGGTACAATAGATTATATTCAATAGTTGAAAAATATTTTTATTACTCTATATAGCATTTGCCTCCTATAGAAGATTTATTCCTTTATAATCAGTTTCTTTTGATCTATCACCATATTTTTACAATAAATTTCTAGTGGGAGAAATCTTTCCAATTCTCATAAAGGTTTTAATCAGTTGTTATTTTCAATAGAAAAAAATCACTTTTGCCAAGATTAATTGATAAAAATGAATGGATCACTGACAAACATAGAAATTGTCATATTACCAACTATAAATAATTAAAACCTGCCATATATTGGATTTTCTGTCAGGTCGGATTCTCAATAACATTGTCCACTTGGGAACAGAAATACAGAGCTTTCTCATGTAGTGTCTCTTAATTTGTGGCTCAAAGATTACCGGCATGAAAATCCTTGCTAATTATTTGACTGTAGATTTTTCATAATTAATGAGCATCGTGTATTACTTCATTTTACAATAAACTATTTTGTTCCAGTTATCCATCACCCCTTATTGCAGCATCCTGAATTTAGAGGCTTAAAATAACAACCAATGTATTAAGTTACATGACGTTGTGAGTCAGAAAGTCATGAAGTCTAGGAATTCTCTTGTCCTTTTGGTGTTAAATGTATTAGCTGCTATCTGTGGAGGCTGGGTCAGGTTGCCCACAAAGGCTTCCTGCACACACCTGGTCTTGGTGAGGATGGGTGGAAGGCAGCTCAGATGGGTACCTGGTTCCAACCATGTGGTCTCTGGGCCACTTTGTGAGTTTTCTTCAATGCATCAATCATGCTTCTTGCATGGCATCTTCTGGGTGAAGAACTGAGGTAAGGGCTATGTCTTCTCTTAAAGTCTATTTCCAAAAATGAAGTAGTACCCCGTCACTGTATTTTAATGTCAAAGCTATCCCAGGCTAGCCTGAATTCAAGGATAGCAAAATATATCATACTTTTCATGGCAGGAGTATCAAAAAAGTTTTAACCATTGTTGCCAGTCACAAAGTTGAAGTGTTTTGATATATTTTCTTCTATTCTTCTATACTTAGGATTTAAAGATTAAAGCTATCCATAAAAAAAATCAGCATTATTACTAAAACTATTAATGGTAATAAATATACACTTTTGCATTTTCTCATGATATTTAAAAATTTTCCTCTAAATGTGTTTCAACAGGAGTGCCATTGAGTTATTACTACAATTAGCCCAAAGCCATTATTTTAGAAATTATAATAATTCCTCAAATGTGATGTATATGTTTTCCTAAGTGATCTGTGAGTGTTTTCTGTGTTTTTATTCTTTGAGATACAATAATTTTTCCCCCTGGATTTATTTGTCATGTTTTACACAAAGAAGATACTCCACAGGTATTTCAATAAATACTTCAATAAATACTATTTTTCCTCAACATTCATGGAGATTTTGTTTTGTAGTATTTCTTCTATAGATTTATGCAGAGACTGGTATTTGAGTAACATTATTAAGTAAGAACAAGATAAGTCAGTGACCAGAATGAATTACATGGTTGCCCAGTGGATTTAACTTACTTGGGAATACTTAATAGAATATAATTATTCTGAAGGCCTACAAAATTAATTGGGGGCATTAAATACCTATGTAAAATGGATTAAGGCTGAACTTATGGTCAATGTTGCATGGCAAAACCAGATACACACTGAAGTTAGATATATCTTTAGAAGTAAAAATATTAACATGGTAGTTTTAGGTGAAAAATATTCAGGACTTCAATTTGGATACTTTAATTTTGTGATGATCTGTAAGGCTAAGGAAATTCACTCTAGGAACTGAAACATGTTATTTTAGAAGAATATTTGTCCATTGATGTTTTTAAAAATCGAACATGTATAATTAATAATGAGACTTTGGATCCTATAAAACTTACAAGTGGGAGATAAAAAAATTATCTCTATTTTTTTATTTAAGAAGATATTTCAAAGCACATTACTGACATACTGATGCAGAACAGAATTCTTAAAAGCAAAAAGAAAGACATCTGATATGTGTTCTCATTACACATCACTTTGATCACTGAGTCATTGTCAACTGACATATCCAGCTAATGATGGAACTTCTATGGAAGGACTCCAATCTAGAGATATTCTGAGAAAGGGGAAAAGGAGACCCTTAATCCTTAATAAGATTAATCCAATTATTAACTAAAAAAGGGCAAGTTCATTCAGTCTACTTAGGTTGTATATTCTAGCATCATAAAAGTTACATATATATATGAATTACACATCTATCTATATACGTGCCCATTAATAATGAACTTTTAATAAAAGAGTGAAATAACCATAATGCTAATTTAATGGGAAAAATTAAATGAAGAATGTAACATCATGAACCCTTAACAGATGTCCTAATTAGATATCATTAAGGAGACTATTAGATGAATTAAAATTGAGCCTTTCATTTGCTACCAAAAATATACCTTTTAATTTATAAGGAAGCAGTTATAGACTGAAATACTCACCTGGGCAATAGATGGAAAGTAGGTCTGAATTGTCGGGAATCAGTGTGGGGAATCCTTGTTACCATTGTAGCTCCCCAACATGAGCTTGGACATCTAACACTACCTCCAAAAACTTTTAAGCAGAGAGTAAGATAAACTCCTTTTGTTGAGCTAAGGTTCATGGAGATTTACAAATGGTTCATGAAGTCTTTGAGAATGTTTTAAAATATTGTTTTTGATAAAGTATTTTATATTTAAAGGTATTTTTAATGATAATTTCTTGTTAAAAGACACTTACAAATAATATAGTTTCTGAGGTCACTGTTTCTCAAACAAAGAAATAAGGCATGAATCCTCGAAGCCCTCTAGGATATTTGAGGTATATATTTTCCTCTTTAACAGAGATTTGTACAATATTCAACTGTGAGACACAAAGCAACGTTTACTGTTTGTTTTCCCCCTGGTGTTTGAGTATGTAGAACAGACTCACTGAAACTTAAGTACCATACTAGCAAAGAGAAATATGTGACAAACACCTGAAAAATAATCAGTGTAAAAAAAAATAATCAGTGTTCCTAATAACTATTACTTTAGTTTGCCAATTAATTTCTTGTAAGTAAATACAAAAATATAGAGAGCAACACAATTTGTGACCCTGTAAATGTGTTTACAGAATTCTTTCATGTATAATCCACCTGTACTTTTTCTTTTGGCCAATACTCGGTTGACTTTTGGTAAATTTTCTGAGGAAGGATTCCTTGCTTAACAAACAAGAATAGTAGAGTCTAAGCATGTGTCCATTGCGTATCTCAGCTCTGCAATCTGGTGCAGAGCCTGATGGTGCTTCTCAGGAATCACACTGAAGAAATTAAATAGTTGAGTTACATATGTAGATGTGGTTCCATTGGCATGCACACCAGGATAAACCTAGCATCAGTGAAACATAGTAAGCAGATAGACCTTTGAAAAAATCAATCTCCATAGGCCAGAATTTATAAACATATTTAATTTATAACTCTTAAATCTCCTAATATTCATATCATACTCAATATGCACTTTTAGAAGAATAGTTTTTGGTGCTAAATAATTAGTATACCTTTGATTGTGTTATGGGCCATTGAACATAGAAACCTGTTGTACCTCATTTTTATGAGAGTATCCCTTCTCTAGCTTCACATGGGCTTCTGTCTCTGGAAATCAATTTGCTGATATATGTAACCAATCAATAGATGGAGCAGAATTCTAAGAACCAACATGGTGTGTCTTTTTCTATAATCACTTTAAATTTGCTCTGAGTGCCCTTTACTGCCACTTCACTGAGTTTGGGCAGAACGAAAGCTTTTTTTTTTTTTTTTTTTTTTTTTTTTTCAATTTCAAGATTTAGAAAATCGAATTTAATATATTTCCATCTACTTCAAAAGTTGTCTGCCTTGTACCTGCTCAGGTCTGTTAGGTGTCTGGAAGCTGTGTGGTGGGCAAGAGGAGCATCCCTGTCCTGCTGGTACTACTATCTCTTCCCACCTCCCTGATCTCCTGATTCTCCTTCCTGAATAATTGGCTTTGAAGGACTGGGCAAGAAGAAGGGATAGACTTTGAAAGAAAGAGACAAAAAAATAATAGAAAGAGACAAAGTACTGCTTTCTCTATCAGGAGCAGTACATATTTTCTTGGTTAACAGTGACAGAAGCTTTATCAAAAGATGTTATTTCCTAGTTCTCCAGAGGCCATGGCTCTTGATTTTAATGTAGTTGAATTTATGTTATGTCTTTTCATATATATTTGTCTCTTCTTATTTAAGAAGTCTTTTCCTATCATAGGTCATAAAAGTATGTTTCTATATTGCCTTTGAAAATATCTTTTTATGATGGAATTTTAATATACCAAGCATTTTGGTGTATGTTTAAGTCTAATTTCAGTTTTTCCATGTGGATTCTGAATTGACCCAATGTCACTCATTATGTAGACCATACTTACTTGCAAACCCAGCTTTGTCATTAATCAAATTTCAGTTTGGGGATTTTTCCTTTTAGGGCTCTTTATTTTTCCATCCCTTTGCTGATCCTTGTCCTAAATCACATTATCCTGGTTAATAAAAATGATACATTAATTTCTGTTGTAGATTAAAAGAAATCCCCTCAGCTTGTTTTCTTATTCTAAGTCCTTTGAACTTCCATATAAATTTTAATATATGTTTATAAGGTATCTGAAATTATAAACACACATATCCTGCAAGATTTTTATTAGAATTACATTGAATCTATAGATTGAGTTAGTAGTCACATTTTTAATCATAAACATGTCACATATATATTATTTATTATTATTTTGTCATATATAGAGTTAGTAGTTACATTTTAGTCATATATACATACTACATATAATAGTATATATAATAGTATAGCATTATGTAATACTATATAAATATATTAGTAGTCAGGGTTCTCCAGAGAAACAGAACCAATAGATGTGTGTGTGTGTGTGTGTGTGAGTGTGTGTGTGTGTGTGTGTGTGTGTAGAGTGGCGGGCTGGGGGTAGAGATAGATTTAATTGGCTCATGCAACTGTTGGCTGGTAAGTTCAAAATCTACAGGTGGGCCAACAGGCTGGAAAACCAGGCATGAGTTAATGTTGTAGTTGTGGTTTGAAGGCCCTCTTCTGGCAAAATTCTCCTTCCTCAGAGATCTCTTTTTCTTAAGAATGGTGCTCACACACATTATAGATGATAATCTGATTTATTCAAACTCCACTGGCTTAATATTATTCTCACCTAATAAGCATCTTCCCAACAACATTTACACTTGCTTGACCAAATCTCATACATCAGAAATTACTCCAAATGAGAGGGTTTTTTTTTGGCTTTTGTTTGAGTTCTCTGACTGAAATCTCTATGTACTTAAAACAGAAGTTTTACCAACAGGTTCAAGTGTACCTTTGCATTCTCTTTCTACTAGTGGTTTTAATCCATCAATTTTTCTATTTGATAACTAAAACTGACCTAGAAAGATGGGGCTGAAAGAGAGGAAGATGACCTGTTTTTATTTCATATTAGGATTCATAGTCTGCTCGTTTTCCCAATCATTCCAATCTTTACTTCAAAGTCTTTCTGACATAGTTAGGGTGAGCTGTTACAAACTTAGGCCAGAACCTACAGCTTAAAAATTTGACATTATGTTGGATAGAATTTAGTTACTGGAACCTAGAATTCATATATCTATCAGGTTGTACATTTCCCTAATTCCATTCCATTTAGGGTTTCCAACCCTTGTGTGTCTCCAAATTGTGTTGTGGTTCAATGAAAGAATTTTTTTTCCATTAGGGGGCATGCCCAATAATTAAACGACATATTTGCTGTCATTATTCATGTAGCTTCTGACAGATATCTTTGCCTCAGTTTTGTGTATACTCATTGGGAAGGATCTCTGCACCACAAAACCATATTTTTCTTCCAATTTCTCCTTGAAAACACTTATTTTCTACCTTCCTGGTGAAAAACAACTTCCTACAAAGCTCTCCATCTGGCACCTCATTTGAGCAGGCTGTCAGCCTTGACCTAGTCCATAAAGTTCACTGGAAGCAGCCTGTAGCATGAACTTGCTATAGATGAAAATAAGCCACCCAAAGGCCTTGCCCTCTTCCTGTTCCCACTCCCAGCAGACAGCCTTCCAGCTGCTCTCAAGATGGCCTTTCTCCCAGAACTACACACATAACTATTACAAAGAAGCACACCACTCAGGTTCCTCATGGAGGTGTAACCTCTTCCCCACCCCCCTGTACAACTCCCCTCCATCCACCATTCAAGGATGTGAAAACCACTCATTGGTTCTCCTATTAGTTCACACATTCCACCACTCATTCATGTGGTCACTCATTCATGGATGCTCAGTGCCTACCAGCAATGGCAGTCCCTTCCATATAGCTGCACCCTCACTGCAGAGACATGCTACAGTAAACTTCCCTGCTCTTAAAAAATATATTTGTTTTAGACTTGCACAAAAATGCTATCACTACCCTTTCTCCTCTGTCCCTGCCTTCAAAGGACTGCATGTTGCAGATTTTGAGAATTCTCCATTAGCTATTTTATGGTTATTCAGCTCTAGTGTAGGTGTCCAGGCAACCATAGTCACCAACAACGAGGAATAATTAAATATCCTCTGGTTGATTCCATCCTGGATGGGGTTGACCTGACAGATGAGGTCATTCTCATTTTATGGAATATTGATGCTGTTCTGGGTGCTAAGCCAGCCTGGTCCTAAGAACAAAAGAGACAGTTTTCTGGACAGATAGGCAACCTGGCACATGGTGTCCATATCAAGTATTTTTCTCATGGAACATGGCCAGTCAGCTTTTCCTCTTAGTCCTCTCAGGGTGTGTGTATGGGGGGTGGGGGGGGGTGATTTCAGGTGTTTTAATTTCACTAAGCATTCAAGAGACTTGGGTTTTGGAATATTTGTCTCTTTTTTCTGATTTCGTGCCAACTACCTACTGACTGCTGGAGAATCAACCAACAAATAAATAAACATTGGCAGAGATGAACATAGATTGGCTGCATTTACCTTCACAAATCTAGAGAGAACTGCTATGGTGTTATCTAACTCACAAATATGTAATTATATTCTTACTATTTTGATCTATTTGCTTGGCGAATTGGATGTGATGATTAACATTTATGTGTCTCTTGCCAAAAAGTACAATGGCATGTTGGGATTCATGATCTCAATTCATAGTCGTTCACAATTTATTTTTGTATGCCATATTATGGAGTTGATCACTTCTAGGAACCTGAATGCCAGGAATGAAAAAGACATAATGGAACTCTATCCATGGCCATTTAGAAATGAAGGATTTTATCCCTGTGAGGGATGTTTTAAGAAAGTGAAATATGGTTGCCCTTTTACTACTCGTTATTTCAAATTTAATGTAAATATTAAAAATGTAACCTTTTTAAAAAAAGAAAATGAAAACAATCATACTCTTAGTACTAAATATTATCTCTTTTAATGTTCTGCCAGAAATTGTCATCCTTTATTATTTTTCTTCTCCTCCCATCCCTGTTGCCCCAGTTTCATATGCACATGATAGTTCATATGCATTTGATTTATAAACAATCATCTTCTCAAATTTAGTAATTTAATGGGCCAGGAATGGCAAGACCACTTTGAAAATGAACAAAAATGGATGATTTCTTCATAGTACCTATTAAGAAATACTGCAGAGTGGCAATAATTAAAACCATCACTACTGGCATGGAGAAAGACAAACAGGCCAATGAGAGCCCAGAGACAGACCCATGTATACACGGTTACTTCATTTACAAAAAAAAATGGTACCATGTCATTAAGTGGGGACAAAGATAGCCAGCTCAGTGGATGGTTCTGAAATTACTGTATAACCACATTAGATATCTCAAGGCACAAACATTAATTTTAGATTATAATCATAAATATGAAAGCTCAGATTATAATGTTTCTATAAGAAGATGAATTTAAGGTCTACAATAGTCTCTTAAACATAATACAAAAATACCTGCAAGAAAAAAGTACATTTAACTGCATTAACACTTAAAATTTAAAAATTTAAAGTAAAAAAATACTAATCAAAGGACACCTCTGGGTAACAGAAGGCATTTGCATACTGAGAAATCATTTATTACACCAGCCGTCCCCAGGGTGTGATCTGCTGACCCCTTGGGATTCTTGAGACACTCCTAGGATGTTTGCAAGGTCAAAACCTTCTTCAGAATAATTAAGACAATATTTGCCTTTTACACTGTGCTGATATTTACATTTTTATTGCAAAAAGCAGTGGTGAGTTTTTTATTTCAGTTATTCCATAAGAAGATATTGACAGGACCAAAGATGAAACTGACATTCAAAGTACAAAGCCCTCATTAATAGCAATGGTTCTTTGATAACAATATTTGGTCCAACAGCCACGAGATAAAAATAGTTAAGCAGAAGTTAAAAACAAGTCAGTGACATAGCCCAAAAAGCAAAACAAACTTGTAATATAAGTGGATTCAGAAATTTTGTTTCCTGACCTCAAAATACACAGAGAATCCACTTTCAGTTCCTGAAATATGTATACTTTTTTTCTACTAACATCACACTTAACTAATAAGATCTTGTTTCAGAAATGGGCAGCTATAAAGATAAAATCCAATTATATCTGTCATTAAAGACACAATAAGTTCTTTACATATTCTGTTGAAGTGCTCAGTGCTTCTGAATCAGTGTTTCCACAAATTGTGTAATCTCAAGACAAGTCAATCATTCTGTTTGTTGTTTCTTTCTACAGTACTGGAGAATGTTTATGGACTCTAACACATACTACCATGGAAGGATTCAATGAAATAAAACCTGTAGAAAACACATAAAATAGTATTTATACATTATAAACAATGGATTATTAGCTACTTAAAGTTAATTATATTTGTCCTTTGCACTACTTTGCAAATTTGATAGATGTTACAACCTCATATAACCTCTGTGTTATGTCTTCACAGGTTAATAAATTTGCAGTGATGAGTATGTTTTATTTCTTAGTTGGAGTTACTGCCACACTATGAGGGTCCCTAAGAAGCATCAGGTTTCACCTTTTTACAAGTTTCAGACCAAGTGACATAGGTGTATCTGAGTCATTTGTGGAGGGGGTTAAGATTCAGATTCTGTGGGTCCCAGAGGGAGGTCCATGTTTCTGCATCTCTATCATGTTCTCAAGTGATATTGATGCTTCAGAACCTTAGACCATGCTTACAACATCACTGTTGTAGAGGAAATGCCTAACTTTATTGATACACAGAGCAGTGATGTGTGAGTTTAGGAGATGTAGGGATCATCCTTTTCCCTTTTTCCTCTATTCTGTAACTAAAGTATGTTTGTGATAGCTGTTCCTTTAGACTAATTGTTGTCTTCCCTTTATAATTTGCCTCTTTAAGATATCTTAGTTACAAAGATACTTTCTTGCAGGTATTTCTGTGTTATGTTTAGATTCAGATAAAATATTCTGAATGTCTGGATATGTATATTTCCCTACATAACATAACAAGGTGAAAAGTGAGTAGAAGAGCAAACTTGGGAAAGAAAATATTAAGGTTTGAAAATATTAGGGATAAAATCATCTGTAAGTTTAGAATCCAAAATTGCTGACAGAAATGTACACATTGTTATTTAGAAGCCAATGACGTAGTTAACTGACTTAACCACCTAATTCCTTGCAAGCTCATGAGCTATCATGAAAGAAGATTTGGACTGGAGAAGCACAACTATTTTTGTCACTGAAATCCAAGGGAAAATGCTCCTATGAGTTCATATCAAGAAGAAATTTAGTGACTTCTAAATAACATTATCAAGGATATCTTTTATCTTTACTTAAAGAAAGGTAAAGTGTTTTCTAGCACTTTTTTCATAGAAGTTCTCGCTTTGTGAACTGACGGAAAATGCCAAAGCATAGGTTGATAAATGTCAGTGTAATGTGATCCAGGTACAAAATCTTCTGGCACAGTGTCTTGATATAATATATCCTGTGAGATATAAAATATATATTATGCTACTGCTTGTTTCTCTGGAGAATTCTAATACACCTTCCCACTGGAAGACGTTAAGTCCAGATAGGTATAGGTCGGTAGGTAGGTAGATAAATAATCTACCTACCTGGATCTATCTATCCATGTGATTATAGAGATTGGAGATTAGCAAATCCAAATCTGCAATGTGGGCCTATAGACTGGAGACCCAGGAAAATTGATGGCCCAAATAAAATTTGAAGATAGTCTGATCGAGAATTTCTTACTTGGGGGAGGGTGAATCTTTGCTCTTTTCAGCCCTTCAAACTGGTTGGATAAGACTCACCTGCATTGGAGGCAATCTTCTGTACTCTACTAATTAAAATGTTAATCTCATCTAAAAACACCCTTGTGGAAACATTCAAAATAAAGTGACCTAATGTCTGGGCACCCTTTTGATACACGAGTTGATACATAAAATTAGCCATCACAGAAGGAAAAAAGGCAAAATAGCCTGCCTGCTGATTATTAAACCTTCCTAGAGGCCCTGCCATGAATGAGTGTTGGCCAGAACTCCACCATAAATACAGCTGCACCAGGCTCTATGGGAGCTTAGGACACTAAGTATTTTAATGGCTCTTCTTGCCATCTCAAATAAAACTAGGGATCTTTTATTAAGGGAGACAGAGAGAATAGATATTGGGTAGGCAATTAGCAGAATCTAACCCACTAAGTAGTTTACAGTGCCATTACATTAGTCTAAAACAGCAGAGAATTAATATATTTCATAAATCAGATATATGGAAAATAAATATTCCCTCGGTTTCTCCAAATTGAGACTCAACAAGTCACAATTTAAGGAAATTTAATTAAAATGTCAACTTTTGAAAAAGGTCAGGTAGGATGCAAATGTAATAAGGTCGGCAGACTTTCATTTCCATATAAATCCACTTCATTTTGGGATAGAGAAGCTACTATTTAGGACAAGGGGAACTTCAATGGGCAACTGCAATGTTGTAATTACCATGTATGACAAATATATATGACTTGTGCCATTAATTAAATTTTTACTTGCTTTTCTTCATGCAATCCAGAATAGGTTATAAAATTCCTTTCCTGTATATATACACACTGTTAATATTTTTTACAGAATTACATATACATCCTATAAATTTAGAAATATATCTTTGCATATTAAAGATATGGATGTCTTCCCGATATGCAAATTGTTTTCTTTTTTTCAGATAAAATATTCTGAAGTATCTCATACAGAGTTATTAATTTCAATTTTATCAATTCAGCCCAAATTTATAAAATTCATTTCTTTGCACTAATAGAGGGATTCAAAGTCTTGAGCCCCTAAAATGTCACTAAATAATAATCAACATTTATTTAATGACATATAGCAAGTGGAGCAAGGACCTGTGAAAGTAAGGTTGAAAGTAGGGATGTGTTTACTGAAATTCACTGAAAAGATATCATATCCTCTTGTACTGAATATAAACAGTATAGACTCTTATTTAAACTTAGAATCTCTATTGACATCAAATAAATAAATATTTAAATATGTGATATATTGTGAAAAATAATGACATGTTTCAATCTATATTATGCACCAAAACACTCAGTCAAAAATGCAGTGCCAGGTTAACTATTGTTCTATTTTTTTTCTCTCTACATGTCCTAAATATCAATATTTACAAATTTCTCTTTTATTTCCAGTGCATAATTGAGGCATAACATGGTGTGTCTGCCATGAAGTACAAAAGTGACACTTACCTAGTGAGTTATAGGAGTTTATTTACTTATTTTTATTCATCTGAGAGAGAGACAGACAGAGAGAGCACCAGCAAGGGGAGAAGCAGAAAGAAAGTGAGAGCAGACTCCCCACTAAGCAGGAAGCCTGAATTGGGGCTCCATCCCAGGACCTGAGGATCACAACTGAGCTGATGGCAGATGCTCAACCTCTGAGCCACCCAGGCATCCCTGGTTATAAGAGTTTAAATAGATGATTATGAGACATTGGATTTCTATCTAAGTCTAAATGTTGCATCTAAATGTTTTATAAATATATCTGTATATTTCAGAGGTGAAGATCTAAATTTCTTTGTATATTTTTTATTGGAGTTTGATTTTCCAACATATAGTATAACACCCAGTGTTCATCCTGTCAAGTGCCCTCCTCAATGCCTGTCACCCAGGCACCCCATCCCCCCACCTACCTCTCCTTCTACTATTCCTTGTTCATTTCCCAGAGTTAGGAGTCTCTCAGGTTTGGTCACGCTCTCTGATTTTACCCACTCATTTTCTCTCCCTTCCCCTATGATCCTTTCTACTATTTTTTATATTCCCCGTATGAGTGCTCTTCATCATATAGCTTCACTCATACGGGGAAGATCTGAATTTAATTACATATCAAATATTTTAATAATGATGTTTTGCATCATGCTGATTATTAAAATCATTGAATGTTTTTATGAAGTTCCACAGCAAAACAAGACTTATGGTGTGAGATATCACATACCAATAATTTTCTTCTAATGGACTTGGCTTAAAGTACTACAGATAAGGAAGTGGTATATTTTGTTTCTCATTTTATTTGACAGGAATCTAGTAATTCTCCCATTTTTAGAATTGTATAGAGTTTAAATCAATTTGAACATCAAATTTCAAGGGGGAAATTTAGGGGAGCATCTAGTATTGCCCCCCCATGACTGTTTCCCCACAAAGCAATCCCAGCATATTTCATGTCTTAAAGCCTTCTGATAACATTCTTACTAAACCTCAGACAAAATCCAAATTACATCTCCTGTCTTTCCAGACTCTGGGGCATCTAGTGTTTGACGACTTTCCATGTTAATCTCTATCACTCTCTCACTTAGTCTATATGCTCCAGATACGCTGGACTACCTTTCTTCTCCAAGTACACCACACACTTCCCATCCTTAGAGCTGTATTTTCAGTGCTTAGATAAAAGGATGCCTTCAATAGTAGACACTTAACAGCATTGGCAGAATAAGCAAAATCTAAATTTTAAGAGACCTTTGATAGATAAGATTTGTTTGCAGTTAACAACAAATATTATCTCATAAAACTGGAGCCTTTAAAGCATCACTATCCTGGTGGTAAAGACATTATTTTGTAATTTTGTAAGGAAATAGAATTAATGTGTTAAGCCTTTTCTTCAGATGCAGTGATAAAATTCTTTCAGTGTAGAAGAAACAATCATAAAATCTGAGATCACTTAAATAGACTTCATTTATTCTTTGGATGGAATTTAAATCCGTTATACTAAAGGAGTCCGGGGCAAAATGCTATTAGAGCAGTGTGCTGAATTTTCTCATCTGCTAAAGCAGTAGAAATAAAAAGGTTTAGATATGAGGGCTGAAGTCTCCATGCTTGACCCCCAAAGGGAATCCAACACCAAATGATATGATTAAAACTGAATGGCCTACTGTGTAAAAGAAATATTTTGGAAAATATTTGGTTTTGATATCCAGTGAATGATAGTATCTGTTTGTGAAGAGGTCAGTATCAGAGAGCAGGACCATAAACCTAAAGGCGGAGTGAGACTGAGGGAGATGGCATTAGGGTTCAATGAGACTTAGGTCAGAAAGCAAGAAAGTCAATGCTGTGCGGTTTAATAAACTGCAATCGAACGTGTGATCGAAACGAACGGAGATGAAAAGTATTTAAATGTTAGGCAAATCTATCCTCTATGCAACTTCAATTAGTCACTTAAATGAGAACCTTTAGGATTGTCCCAACTCTTTCCAATAGTAAATATTAAACTGTACCAAACTGCTGGAGATCAATAAGAAATTTTGGCTTTTTCGGAAAAAAAAAAATATCGACGTGGATGTACTTATATGTACTGATTTGCTGTGAAAAAAAAACAAAAACAAAAACAGGTGGATCTAAGTTAACTACATGTTGACTCTCATGGCTTGAACAGACTAGTTCTGCTGATGGTTCAGCTGAGGCAGATGTAGCTTTCACTCAAGAAATTTAACAGTCTAAAAGTGACTTGCATGTTTTGAGAGATTTAGTTGATTCTTTCTTTACCATTATAAATATGGAAGAAAGACAGGGACAATTTGTTTTCCGTAGGCAAGACTACAAAATAGATTCACTGTCTTTCTTGAGAATATTTAAATTCTCCAGTGTATAGCAATTACCTGGTGAGATAAGATTTAGTTATGATTCATCATCAAAGCAACTTAGTTGATGACTTTGATGATGTCATGGAGACAGCCAAAGGATGTGTGAGAGCTGCTGGAGCACATATTACTGGTGAGGTTAGTTTATTTGGTCAGATAAGATATAGGGCAAACCTGATCTGTTAAATTCTTGGGTAGGACTTAAGATAAATTATTGTCTTTGCTAAATCCTACCAATGAGAAAAAAGTGCAATGTCTTGTGAGGCTATCTGGGTTTTGAAAAACACATATACTTCACCTGCGGTTTTGTTTTTGTTTTAGCGTTTGTATATCACATGACCAGAAATAAACATAAATTTAAACGGGATCCAGTATAAAAAATTGCAGAACTCTGTAGCTCATGTAATACTATAATTTCCATAAGAGCAAATAACGTGAAGCATCCTTTGTTATACTTATTTGCCATTCACATGTCTTATTTGATGAAAAGTTTGTTCACATCTTTAGGTCATGTATTAATTAGGCTGTTTGTTTCATATTATCAAGTACTGAGATTTATATAGTCTGGATTCAAATCCTTTATGATACATGGTTTTCAAAAGATTTCTCCCAGTAGAAAGAAGGCTTCTATTTTTAAATGCTGACAAAGCCAAATTTATCAATTTGCTCTTTTAAGGTTCTTGATTTTGCTTTTATATGCTCTGTTTTTCCTATCTGAATTTTGGGAAGGGTGGGTGAGGGTGTTTATTTGTTTGGGCTGATGGGCTGATGACTGAATTCTTCTGTTAGTCATAGAAAAGCTTTTGCAGCACAGAGAGACTTTACAAGGTCTTCTGAGGGCAGAGCTTCTTGCTAAATTATACTTGCAACATTTTTCATGTCTCTTGAAGATTCCTCTTTTCCCGCTTTTTCCATTCCATTCCTATTTTCTTAGCCATATAATATCCTGGCAAAATGACTTTTTAAAATGGAGCGTCTGGGGACACCTGGCTGGCTCAGGGCTTGAGCGTCTACTTTTGGCTCAGGGCATGATCTTGGGGCCCTGGGATTGAGTCCCCAATCAGGCTCCCTACAGGGAGCCTGCTTCTCCCTTTGCCCGTGTCTCTCCCTCTCTGTGTGTGTCTTTCATGAATAAATAAATAAAATCTTTTTTTAAAAATTAAAAAAAATAAAATAGAGCGTCTTGAAAGTTTATGGGGGAAAAATTCTCAAATGTGTTTGAGAAGCCAAAGGCTCTCTAAAGCTTCTTGGAAGAACTAAGGCTTCTCACAGCGTAAGTAAACTGTATTCCTTCCTATTTTCATAAGCATAACAAAAGATTCTGGTAAGCAAGTTCTCCCACTATTGTCTGCAAATTACCTATTGTGTTTTAAACTTGAGAGAACCCATTCCCCTCCTTGCCTTGATTAAGTCTACTTAGGTAAAACAAGCACAGACAGCACATACTTCAGCACTGATCCTCTAGCTTATTTGCACTGATGGGTGGGACTTGGTTTGTTCTCAGAAAGGGCTTCTGCATCCACAGGCATGATGTAAAGTTAACTTAGCTGATAAAGTGGTGTTGGGCTTGCTGTGTTTGAGAGAATAATTATCCGCTCACTCCAGTTGAGAGTGAACACCCAGCAATGCAAAGGCAATTGGATTAAATTTTGTTTTTACTCTTTAAAAATATAGATATAGATACATATGTACAGAGACATAATGCCATTTATAAATTATATCATGTGCATGCAAATAAAATTTTCAACCTGTTACATCATAAATCTGTTTAAAATCATATATGAGCATCACCTTTTTATCCTGTTCTAATTCCTGTCCTCTGAGGCCACCTGGTTTAAATCCTAAAGGAATTCCAAATACTGAAAATGTAGAAGACCATCCGACCAAAAATCATCCATCTGCAGACTTTTTGTGGACTAATACTTGGGTATCAATTCAACTGAGTATCAGTTGAAATGCATTCAATAAATATATAGTGAACATGTTACATACAGTGACCTATGCTGGATGCCTTAAGAAATTTTTAACATTTGCAAGTATCTTCCCTCGTTTAGTAGGTGGCCTTGTCATTGCTGATGGTTTCCTTTGCTGCATACAAAGCTTTTTATTTTGATGTAGTCTCAATAGTTTAATTTTGCTTTTATTTCCTTTGCCTGAGGAGGCATATCTGGAAAGATGTTTCTACCACTGATATCAAAGAAATTCCTGCCCATGATTTCTTCTAGGAATTTCATGGTTTCAGGCCTCACATTTTGGTCTTTAATCTATTTTGAGTTTATTTTTAGGCATGGTGTAAGAAAGTAATCCTGTTTCATTCTTTTGCATGGAGCTGTCCAGTTTTCCCAACACTATTTACTGAAGTGACTCTCTTTTCCCTATTGCATACTCTTGCCACATTTGTAGAAAACAGTATGGAAGTTCCTCAAAAACTTAAAAATAAAATTGCCAGATGATCTAGTAATTTCACTAATAGTTGCCTAAAGAAAAAACAGTAATTCAAAAATATCTATGCAATGTATGTTTATTTCAGCATTATGAGTAGTGGAATTGTCACAATGTGGAAGCAGCCCAAGTATCCATCCATAGATGAATTAATAAAGAAGATACGGTATATATAATGTATGGTATGATATATATATATCATTATATATATATATATATATAATGATATATATATAATATGACTCAGCCATAGGAAAGAATGATATCCTGCCATTTGCAACCACCAGTGGACCTGGAGGATATAATGTTAAGTGATATAAGTCAGACAAATACCATAGGATTTCACTTGTATGGGGAATTTAAAAAGCAAAACAAATGAACAAAGAGAAAAAGAGACCGATAAAAAAATACTCTTAATACAGAGAACAAACTGATGGTTGCCAGAGGGATGGTGGGTGGGGGCATGGTGAAGTAGGTAAAGGGGGTTTAGAGCACATTTATGATGAGCACTGAGTAATGCATAGAACTGTTGAATCATTACACTGTACACCAAAAACTAAAATAACAGTGTATGGTAATTATACTTCAATTAAAAAAAATTCCTAAAAAGAAAATGAAAAAACCCACACATCTTAAAAAATGAGTAAGACACAGTCCAAGATTCTAAAGTTTACAATATAACACAAGTGACTAAAAATGAAACAAACACTATCATAAAGGTCATAACATATCAAACAAGGTCATACAATATTTAGTCAATTTATTCATAAGTGCATTTAGAAAAGAACTTTGTACCTTTCAGGGATATAGTAAGGGGGTCATGAAGGAAGTATTAAACACAAACTTTTAGATACCTTTTAATGCTGGTCTTTAGTATTATATTATTACTATGATAATGATGATGATAAAGAGCAACAAGGACACAGAAATTGTCTTTAGATGGGAAAGTAGTCTGAGCAGGAAGATTTGGGGACGGTGGGAGAAGGAAAGAGTCTCTAAGCCTTTGGACCATGAATAACACATAACCTATACATGTAGAGGAAAGTGGTGGAAAAAGCTAGAACCTAGAAAATAATATTGTTGGGCTTAATTAAGCATTATGAACTCTTAAAGATTTACAAAGGAGATGAGTTATCAAAGTCGTGTGTTAGGAAGTTTCTATTAGCTGGTATGTAAGTGGATTGCAGAGGCCATGTTGAAAATGGAAAGACCAGTGAAGGAGCCTCTGACACTTCTGGGTTGACGATCACCACACTGAGATGACACAGATCCTTCACACACTGGATTCTGGCAACCCCTTCAGCCTCATTCTTTTTTACTTTCCATCCTTTCCCTGGAATGAATGCAGACATCCTTACAGCCATAGCCTGTGTGTTCTTTCACGTGTCCATGCCTGTGCACATGTCCACACACCGGCACCTAGTACACCTGTACTTACCTAGCCAAATGCTCCATCTTTTCTGAAGGCTTTGCTAATTCCTGCAACTCATCAAGAGCTCCTTCTTCCAGTGAGACTCATCTGCATTTACTCAAGAAGGGAGAGAGTAGTTCTCGTTTTTTAGTAGTTTGGGCACTCATCGGAGAGTTTACCTCTTACCACTGATTGCAAATTCACTATTTCCATTTAAATCAAGGAAGGCCCATGAATGAACTTAGACAAAATTTTGTTATTTTGAGACAAGATCTGAGGGATGTGTTAATGTTGAGATTTCAGTGGAACATGAGAGATGTCCATCAAGCAGGCAGAAATGCAATAGTAGATTTCAAAAGTAAACTTATGGGTAGAGATAAAAATGAGTAAGTTTGAGTGTTCTCATGGAGAGGAAGAGGGATCAAACTCTGGGAGGGAATGGGAGTCAATGAGAAAAAGTGTGAAGGTTGAAGGCATCCACTGAATTTCTGTGATTGATTAGCCTAGATATTTCAGGAATCAAGTTCATATCTGTAACATATTCAAAATTTATCTTTAAAATTCTTTGAAAACTAAATTATACATTTCCTCAAGGTATGATGTTTAAACGGATAATATGTGACAAACACCCCAAAGCTCCTGTCCCTAGGAGAATCTAATTTTGTTATTGCTCTCACTGAAAGGCTGCTTAATCGGCCCCAAAATGTTCATATTTGTGGTTAGTTCTGAGATAGAAATCGATGAATTTGGCACAGTTAATCCATCTTTTACTTACTTTTTCATTAGTCAGCATTAGAAAAATTACTTCTAGTTGCTACAACCTTCAAAATTGGTATCTTGATCAAATTTATCCTCAACATAATCTTCAGAGTTATTAGTCATTGGTATTTCTCAACAATGTGCCTATTGGGAAATGTTACAAGCAGGATTTAAAAGATTATGCTCAAGAGCATTATCCCTCTGCTCTAGAGAAACAGAATCACTGCCATTTTAAATGAGGAAAGATTATGGGGAATGAAAAATGAAAATGAAGACAGTAGATGTCTTATAAATGGTTTGTTGCAGGCATTTCGATCATTTAATTATGATGTGTGAAATATAAGTGATGTGGCCTTTTGTAAGACACTTAGAGATAACCTTCAGGATTAATTTCAGCTTCCACAAGGAAAATTAATAAAGGTTTACAACAGCATCCACAATATTAGAATCACACTAACATTTTTTGAAAAGTTTCAGAAATCATATTTAAATGCCTGACGAAATGAAGTAAAAATGCCTAAGAATTTTTAAATCCAGAACACCTCCATTTAAGAGCTTTCAATATACTTACAAAATCTTTACTAAAATGTGCTCATGATGGGGGCATATATTTTGAAGCTATATATTAACTTGACTTTATTGCAGAGCAATCTGTCAGCTCTCATGGGTGCAGCAAATTGAGACACTTTTCCTGAGCTTCATCGTGGAACAGATTTGATTCCTGCAGTGCCTGTTAACAGGGCAGTGACTCCGGGAGGCAGCTGGTAGGAGGGAAGGAGGTATCTTTGCCATTTGGTGCTAAAACAAAGCCATGTGGCTTATAAATTCATCACAATCAGTTTAGAAAGTAACCATGTAAGACAATTACCCTCTTGACTGAAAAATAAGGTGGAGTATAATTGTACACACACAAAACATCCTGTGCTCTTTCATTCATTCTTTCAACTAATATTTGTTCAATGCTGAAATTCCAAGCTAACACTAAAGTAAATAACCAAAAAGAGGAGGTAATAATGTTTAGGGGAGGTGAGCAGAAGAGCAATCAAATTCAAGGTAAATGGTGGAAAGCTTTTTTTCTTTTTTAATATGGTGTTTGAACAAGGATATGAACAAAGAAACATAAATTGGTTCAAAGGAAAAGGCATTTCATTTGGGAATAATTGCTTATGCAAAATCTTGGAGGTAGAAATTACCTAGTTTTGCATGAAATCATTGTTTGGTTACAGTAGAGATTTTGTATTTAGAAAAGCAGGTTTTATATTATTCAAATGGAATCACATTCTTAAATACCTCAGTGATTATTCACATTGGAATTTTTCTTCCTGGCAAAGAAAGAAAAAAAAAAAAAAGCTTACATAAGGGGATATAGCTACGCTTTTTTTCATAAGTTTTCTATTTAAAAAATTGTTCAAGTTAGCATTGTGAATGTTTTAGAAAAACCTAAATTAGATGCTAACCATCTTCCATAAATATTCTTTGAGTCCATACAATATAGATCACTTAGGGGGATTTCCTAACAGAAATTAAAAGCAAGAGGATGATGAGAGAGAGAGAGAGCAATTGAGAATTAAAAAAAAAAAAAAAAAAAAAAAGAATTACTAGTCAAAAAAAAGCAGATGACTATATTTCAACATCAGAGCTGATTAAATCTTGATTTCTCATTAATGGAAAATAGGTGTCCCCACCTACTTAATGCCCATGCTATAAATGTGGACAAATGGTTACCTACATAACATTGGTATAACTGTTATTAACATTTGCTTAACACAATTTACTAATTGACAATATGAATTGTTATGTGAATGAGATAATTAAACATAAAATCAAATAAGCTTTGGATTAGTATCTTGCCTAAAAATATGAAGTGCTATAAAATTAATGGCATCTAACTATAATGAAAATTTCAAAGAACAAAAAATAATTAAACCTGTTTTCAAAATCCCCATGGAGTTCACTATGGTAAAACAAGATCTATTTTAACTGATAGATGCACACACATATGTATACCCATGTACACATATACAGATCAATATAGACTGTAGATGTACTGATACATATTTAATAGATGCCTAGTCTAAAGATATTTTTGCAAATATTTCTGTAGTAAGAGTATGCAGACTTTGACACTAACCTAGCAAAGCAAGAATTAAACAAAGTGTAATATAATATATATAATATATATATTTATATATATAAAGCTACATATATATAATGCTATATATGTAATTCATATATAAATATAAAGCTTAGCATCGCACAAGCACTTGCTCCAGGATTTCGTAAAGAAGGTCACATTTTTCTGTGTGCTCTTTCTAGGCTACCTTTTGTCCTGTCACTACAGTTTTATTTAGGCACAAGGCTTCTTTGTTTAAGGTATGACCCCTTTAGAAATAAAAATACTCTGCAGAGGGCCTGCCCAATCCCTCAGTCATTTTTCTCTTTGCTCTTCTTAATAGGGACACTGTCTCATGTTTCTCAAAATTCAAAGAAAAACAGACCATTTCTCCAATGAAATGTCCTAGAATGTCCTGTTCCCCAAATGAAAAACAACAACAATGAACAAATCTGGGCCATTATTTCTCACATTCTAAAACTAAATGTTAGTGAGTTGGTTGGAGTTTAAGTTTTGATAATTGAAGGATTTGGAAAGAAATGATAGAATGCTTTCACTGCTGGAGTAATCAGAGCCACTGGGTCATAAGCTCAGCTTGCTTGTGCCATTTGTTACAACTCTTGTGATGTCTATTTCTGAACATCCTATATTTTGTACTATCTTGGGAACAAAGTAGAGGAGATGTCAGCCACCAAGTCACTCACATGGGCAAAGTTCATAAAGAATGACTCCATCCTCCATGAGTGGATCTTCAAAACAGTTGTGATTGTGGTGGTAATGGGTGCAGAGAAGGAGCAGGAGAAGAGGAGGAGGGAAGGTCAAGAAGGAGAAGTCGGAGAGCAGAAGGGAGAGGGAGGAGAAAAGGAGGACAGGACAGAAGGGAGGAAGAGTATATGCTTTAGTTTACTCTCTGACAAGCTTTACATACATTATCATCATGAGTCCTCCCTACAATTCTATTATAGCAGCGACTATTATTTTATAGATAAAGATACAAAATTTTAAAATAATGTGACCAATATTATATTTATAAGTGGTAAAGCTAGGGTTCATCAGGGTTCACACTAATGCCAAATTTATATTCACAATTCCAGTGTTCCCCAAACTCTTGGTGATATTTCTAGATTTCATAGAAGAATGAGTAACCTTGAGTAGACACTGAAGCAGAGAACAATTCCAATCCATTTTCCCCCTATTTGGTGAAATGAATTTGTCTTCTAGTAAAATGGTTCAACTTTCTTCCTTTGACCTGACTGTAGATAAACATAGGGACAACTGTGCTGTAGTTTACTCAACTTGGTTTCATACGACAGCAAGCAGTATTTGAAATGGGAAGTGGTTACTGTAAATATCTCGGATAAACTGATACTATAATGCTGGGATTTCAAATTCATGATGATGAGACATAAAAGCAGACTGAATAATTCTGTAAAATGCTTCCTGCATGTTCATTACATTATATTCAAGTCTACTAAGTCCAAGGAATCCAAAATAGATTGCTGGTAGCCTGGTGTTTTCTCTGTGCCTCTAGCTAATTTGTTTAATAGTCTGACAACCATCCTAACTGATCTTCATGTTTACAACTATAATGAGCAGGGCATCATTTATGCCTTTTGAGAACCCTTTTCAAACCCTTGTTTTCTTGGAGTTTTCAAAATTATTTTGCTACAGTTGGTAACAAGGCCAAATAGGAAATTCAACATAGTGTTTAAACAAAATCTAAAGAGGTTTTTAAAACTTACTGAAGACCCCATAAAAATCCATGAACTACAGGGATTTTGTAGAGCTTCTGGATTGGTGAACCAAATGCACCCACATGCCAGGAGGTTGATGTACCCAAACTCCACTGAGAGAAAAGCCTTTGTGTTTGGGATCCTCTGGACATGCCCACTGTATCTCTTCACCTGCTGTCCATTTGTATCCTTTAATATCTTTTGTGATAAACTGGAAATCTAGAAAGTAAACTGTTTCTGGTTTCTATGAGTTCTAGCAAATTAATGGAACTCAAGGAGGGGGTGTGCGATCTCTGATTTATAGCCAGTCAGGCAGTCTTATTGGACTGAATCCTTAACCTATAAGATCTGCAGTAATTCTAAATAAATTAGAGAATTGAATTAAATTGTAGGACATCCAGCTCATGTTGCAGAATTGCTTGATATGTGGGTTGCCCCATACAGTTGGTGTCAGCCATGAAGAGTGTTGTAATAGAGCAGTTAGCATCGAGGAGACACGAGAGTTTTTCTAAAGACACACTAGATCACATAGTAATTCTTAAATTTTTTTGAGGAGCCATCATACTGTTTTCTGTGGAACCTACACCATTTTACATTCCCACCAATAGTGTATGAAGGTTCCATTTTTTCCACACCCTCTCCAACACTTTTGTTTTCTTGGTAACAGTCATCCTAATAGGCATGAAGTGATATTTCATTTTGGTTTTAATTTGCCTCTCCCTGCTTATTAGTCATGTTGAGCATCTTTTCATATACCTTTGGCCATTTGTATGCCTCCTCTGGAGAAATATCTGTTCAAGTCCTTTGTCCACTTTTAATTCAGGTAATCATCATCATCATCATCATCATCATCATCACCATTACTTGCTATTGAACTGTAGGTTGTAGAAGTTCCTTATATATTTGGGATATTAATCCTTTGTCAGGTGTATGGTTTGCAAATATTTTTCCCATTCCATAGACTGTCTTTTCACACTCTTAGTTATTTCCTTTGCTGTGCAAAAGCTTTTTAATTTGATATAGTCCATTTGTTTATTTTTGCTTTTGTTGCCTTTTGTTGGTGTCATTATCCAATAAATCATTGCTTATATTTCTCTCATGACTTACCTCTCACTACAGTCTTACTGCCATGACTTCCAATGTTGTGCTTAACAGAGAGGAATATTATTCCTAATCTTAAGGGAAAAGACTAAAACTATGCTTTATTAAGAGTGTGTTTTGTGTATTTGTTTACATATAACTTTGATTAGGTTGAGTGATATCTCTAATTTTCTAACTTATATGAGAGCATTTTTCTGCAATCATGAGTAGGTGTTAAATATTACTAACTGGTAGTTTTGAAGCTGTTGAGATGACTGTAATTTTTTCTTTAGTCATTAACATATGAATTATGTAAATGGATTTCTGATGTTAAACCATCCTTGATTTCCCATTTCTTCTTAATGCACATCTAAAGAAAAATGGTGGTTAAATTTCCTCTAGTTTATATTTTCTGAGATTTTTTTCAATGTCTGTAAGTTTAACTCTGGCCATACTGCCCCATCCATCTTTGGAAAGAAGACCATACTGTCTTTCTAAAATGAGTGAGACAACTTTCTCTTATTTTTTTCTGGAACAAGCTATAAAAGAAATAGATATTACCTGGTTTTTAAAAGTTTGATACTATGATTTTTTAAATAATATAGACTTGGGCTATTTTGAGGAGAGTTCTCTTATCACTGTTTTTGGATTATTAGTCTGTCCCAAATTTTATATATGCAAATTCAATTTTTTATATAAACTAGAATTCATTAATATGTATGGTGCACAATGATTATACAGTATTTGTATAATTTTTTAATTTCCATTATGTCTGGATTTCTTCTCATCTGTTCTGTATTTTGCTTAAGTGTAATTAGTCTTTTTTACAAATCAGTCTTAGTGTATTCTATTCTTTTTCAAAGAAATGACTTTTTTAAAAAAGATTTTATTTATTTATTTATCTTAGAGAGAAAACACAAGAGAGAGCAAGTAGGGGGAAGAGCATAGGGAAAGGGACAAGTAGACTCCCTGATGAATAGGGACCTGGTTAGGCAGGGCTGGATCCCAAGACCCTGAGATCAAAACCTGAGCCAAAATTCAGAGTTGGTTACTTAACAGACTGCAACATCCAGATGCCCCAAGACTTTTATTTGACTTCATTGCTGACTTCATTGTTTTTTCAGTCGTTTTTCTGTAATTCATCACTATTGCCCTTTAGTATTTATCCTGGTCTCTTAGAATACTGTCTTCCACATGGTGAGCACTCAGTGCTCATTAGTCATTACTGTCATTGGCTAATCTCCTTTCCTTTTCCTTCAACCTCAGACTTTCAAAGTAATCAATTTTTTTCAAAGATTTTATTTATTTATTCATGAGAGACACATAAAGAGAGGCAGAGACATAGGCAGAGGGAGAAGCAGGCTCCTTGCAGGGACCCTGATGTAGGACTTGATCCCAGGATCATGACCTAAGCCTAAGGCAGACTACTCAGCCACTGAGCCAATCAGGCATCCCTCAAAGTAATCAATTTTAACACTTACATAAGTATTGTCATACACTTCCACCTCTGGTCATGCATGTTACAGGCACACATAAAAAATATTTCTTGTTTACAAAATATTGGTATTATATTAAATATTACTTTGCAGTGTCTTGTTTGCTTTTTTTTTTTTTTTTTTTGGCTGAGACATCTATTATTAACAATCCCTTGGGTGGGGCACCTGGGTGGCTCCGTTGGTGAAGCGTCTGAGTTCAGTTCAGGTCATGATCTCAGGGTCCTGGGATGGAGCCCCAGGTCTAGCTCCCTGCTCAGTGGGGAGTCTGTGTCTCTCTCTGCCTCTGCCCTTCCCCCCTACTTGTGCTCTCTCTAAGGAAATAAATAAAATCTTAAAAAAAAAAAAAGAAACAGAAAAACAATCCCTTGGGAAGTATATTTAATTCAAACCACTTAATTTTAATAGATGCATAGTTCTCTAAAATGGATATGTATAATTCATTCAAATGTTACCTGTTCTTAATTAATTTATTTTCCCATTACACTCATAAACATCCTCATATTTGGTCTATTACTTCTGTAGAAATAAATTCCTATAAAGAGTAATATTTTTGAACCCAAAGATATATGCATTTGAAATATTGATATCTGCAGCAAGGTTCCTTTCTGAATACTTGCAGCATTTAGTCTCCTAACATCAAGGTGTTCGTTTCTCCTCCCCACTGCACATGCTGTGCTGGTTAAAAACTAAACTAGCCAGGTTCAGATCTCAGCTCCACCAGTTACCAGATGTATGCTCTGGTCAAGCTTTTTCATTTCTGTGTCTAAATTATCTTGTCTGTAAAGTGGGGATGATAATAGTATCCCATCCTCAGAATGTTACGAGGATTAATGCTGTGATATTGGTAAAGTGTTTAAATGGTGCCTGTCATCATCTAAAAGATCAGTGGTTGTTAAATAAACTTAAAAACTGTAAACGTATAAAAAAAAACTATAAACATATTTTGTCATCTAATTGCTTTTTAATATCTGTTTTCTTAATACCTAGGAGGTTGAGCTTCTTGCTATATTGATAGAACCTTGGTGATTCCCTTCTTATTCTAGTCTTATCCTATTTAATAGGAAACCGCTGTTCTGACACTTAACATCAGGTCATTATTTCACTCCTGATCTTTTGAGAGTTTTATACTACCTTCATATCCTGGTTTTATCAACTGTGATTTATGGCGTTTAAGCAATGCTAATTCTTTATTCTACACTATATCAGCATAGTTTAGTAACTGTAAGTGAATATTTGTGATAAAAAACAATAAAGACACCACAATTTGACTTAAATAAGAATGATCTGGGACATGTGGGTGGCTCAGTGGTTGAGCATAGGCCTTTGGCTCAGGTTGTGATCCTGGGGTCCTGAGATTCAGTCCTGCTTTGGGACTTGTGAGGAAACTTGTGAGGAACCTGCTTCTCCCTCTGCCCATGTATCTGCCTCTCTCTCTCTGTGTCTTATTAATAAATAAATAAAATCTTTAAATAAATAAATAAATAAATAAATAAATAAATAAATAAGAATGGTCTTCATTTATTCTGATTCTTTCCAAAGGCAGGATTGTTGCCTGTGTGTTCATTGAGGTATTCTGAGTGCTGAGCACATAGCAATCCTAAATGAAGTTTGCTGAACAAACATAAATTTATATGTTCAATTTCTTTCTTGTTCCAAAGTAATTATACCAATTTAGTAAAAAGCAAAAACTGAAGAAGCAAATAACAAGTTCTAATGCAAACTATGCTTCTGAATTCCTTTGCTTAGACTGCTTTCTGATTGTTCATATTATGGATGCAAACTACCCGTCTTTGAGGTCTGCATCCTGGCCCTGGACCAGGTCCAGCCTTGGCACAAAAACCCTTCCAAGCCCTCCGGGCACCTTCGTCTCAGCTGCTGTTTTGGTTTGCTTCTTCATTTCTGTTTATTTTAATTACCTTGGCTTCTTCTGTATTTTAGTAGTAGAAGAATATAAGCAAGACAATGCAAAAGACATTATGCAATGGGATAAGGTCAAAAATGACTTGGGTACGCGAAGATCACTGAACAAAGAAAATCAATCTAAAAAGCTGGATTTGTGTTCTAACTCAAATAGGCTGAAACTCTAAAATTTTTAAACTGCATTATGCTTTTTATTAAATATTTATCATTCCCAGTTGGGAAGCCATAGATATTGTCTTAAGACCAAAGAATGAAGAAAATTTTATACAGGACAATATGCTCTGCTTTTTTTTTTTTCAGAAGCTAACATCTTTATTTTTATTAAAGTGATACATGCATGCAGAAAAAATATAGCACATTATAGAATATTCTTACTTGAGATATAGATTTGTGTAAAAAGCTACTCTCCTGATCCCCCTGCAGCAGCATCCACAGAGGAAATACCTTTCCATTTTTCTTATTTGAATTCTTGTTGCTGTTTCAGCAACTTTACATCATATATGTAGGTATCAATTTTTTAAGCTAATGACTTCTGACATACCTATTGCTTCCCAATTTCAAAAGTTTTGCTTATCTTCAAAAGTTTTGCATTATCTTTTTCCAACTTTCTCTCCCTCTTCCTTTTAATTGTGGCCAGATAAATTATTTTTAGTTATATAGTTATCTTTTTAACTTAAACTTTTACTGAACCCTTTATTTATCAGTGCATTAACATTAAAAAGTATCTCTTGATTTTTCCCCCACTATATAAACTACAGTGTTCTGCTTTTTAAATCTCTCTCTCTTCTTTCCAACAGTTGAACTTTAGCTCACTATGATTTTAGATTCATGTTTTCAAGATTGAGAATATTCAAATCACAGTCTATAGCCCAGATTTTGACATGATATTCATTCTGAAAGCATGGGGATACAACATAATGGGTGAAGATCATTTTTATGAGTAGAACTTTATTTAGATTCCCTGTTTTCAGCCATATTTCCTGATAATAATTCTTCTGCAGACATTATTGTTTTTTTTCATCACAAAATTCATAATATCAGGTTGCCCTGTTAATGCTCGTGCTAAGCTTCATTCCCTGGTTAGTTGGATGATCATCCAATCTCTCCTTTTTCAAGGTAAATGTTTCCCTTCATGATTATAAGTAATATTCTTCCCTTGATCTCTTGCTGTCTCATATTATCATAGACTCAGACTCAAGAAATTTTGTATTTTATCCATTTTTTTAAAAATTTAGGGATTAGCAAAGTACAATATGCAAGCCGAATGCAGCCCATCCACTGTTTTATATGGAATATGAGCTAAAAATATTAGCATTTTTTAATGGCTGAAAAAAATATACAGAAAAATTCTACTTCATGACCCATTAAAATTATATGAAAATCAAAGAGAACAATGAAAAGTTGTGTGAGCTGAACCATGTTAGAGCTGGAGAAAGGGAGGAGAGAAGTCCCTGTCAGAGAGAGAGGGCTTCTGCCACAGAAGTGTGAATGAAACTAACAGGGACCCAGGGACCCAGGGACCCACATCCTCTCTCTGCCCTGGGGTCTCCTACCTTCGTATCTCACTGGCCAAATAGATCTGGGTGCCATCTGCCAAAGGAGTCCTCAAAGTCAGTCTCCAGAGCCCAAGGCAAGACTGTACACATAGAATGTAGACTGAAGGTTGGTTCAAATGAAGAATAACCAATGGACTGAAAAGTGACCTAGATGGTCATTTGGATCGAGTGTGAGTTTTTGTAATGAAGTCAATATTACATGACTGTGCATTCAAAACATCCCAACTCCTAGTCTAACATGAAACAAAATATAGAACAAATACAGAAAAAGAATTTAGTTTTATTGTTTTGTTATTTCAGCAAACATTTGCAAGTGGAAAAATTTAAAGTGTTACCATGACTTTCAGGATATATGAGATAAAAAAAATCTGGAAAACTGAAAAATTTCTATCCAAATAGGTACATAATAATTATTGAGTGAAGGTCTATAATATGTCACACATGACTTATATACATTATCCAGACCATCAAGATATTATTATTATTCTCATTTTCTGGAAGAAAAAGTTGAAAGAGATGATTAGTTCAAGATTTCATAGCCGATAAATGCCAGAGCTTGTTGAAACCCAGGTCTGCCTGTCTCCAGCAATTACCTATTAGGGTCACCTTTCTCTTTGAAATGACATTATTCCAAGTGACTGAGGCTCATATAATGATAAAAGCATGACTGGTGAGAAAAGTAGTAATAAAATGATTCACTTTCACTAGATTTGGGGTTCAATCACATCTGTAGCAGCCCTCATATTTAACATTCATTTGCTATCTATCCTTTTCTTACTTAGAAAAGCTCGCTAAAAATCATGTTCCACCATAGAAAATATTTCTCCCAGGGATTTCATAAATGAACCTAGCTGGCTAATTTTGTGCTCTTCAAAAATGTGAAAGGACCTGTAGAGAGAAATAAATAATAGACGGGAATGCACGTAGGTGAGAGTGGATCCATTTTGGTTCTCTACCACATTTCAGCGTTACTTTAATTATTTTTCTGTAAGCAAAATTTTGAGTAATTATAAAACTTGAATATGCAATTACTAGGTGTCAGTCTCACACTTGTTCTCAAGGCTCTTTTCAAGTGTAGAGCACATCTCTGCAAAGAGGCTTGTCACCTGCCATTTGACATGACTAACATAATATGCCCTGCCCTGTATTTAGGAATAAAAGCCCTGCTTCTCCTTACAATATGTTGTCAACAGAATGTCTCCATGAAAGTTGTAGAACGTGATTCCTTTAAAATCTTTTTCATGTTTGTTTCCTACTCCCGTCCTCTCTTGTAATGCCAACCGATGTGGCAAATGGCAATGGCCATTCCAGACACCACCCGCTGCCTCACTCAGTGCACTGATGGCTTGCTTGGAGAAGGCACTGGTTATTTATCATAAGCTTGGGGTAAAAAATGTAAATCAGCACAGTGACCCCCCTTCACCCACCCCACAGCAAGGGAAACACCAAATTTATTTGACAACTCCTTTTGTGCCAGAGAAGTAATTCTTACTCTTTTCCTTGAGTTTCTGAAAGAGTCTGTACAAAATAATACATTTTATTTTAAATTAAGAAGCCTGTGTATAGTGACTTTGAGGGAGAAAAAGACTTGCTATTTCTTTTTACATTTGAAAACAAAATACACCCTTGGTTTCTAACTAATATCACATCACTGCAATAGAAAATGAGCCAATCCACAAACCCATGAACTTGTTGATAGCTCTGTGCCCCAGCAATATATTTTATCTCCCCTGCGGTGGATGGAGCATGTATAATAAAGCCATGGTTTTCTGAGCACATTCAACCAGTTAATTGTTTACTAATGGCAGACAGCAGCAGGAGCTAACCTTCTTCATCTATCACAAGCTTTTCTTTTCCTCCACTGAGCTGTTCCAGCTTTGGAGGAACCACACACTCGATGTAATGCAGTGTCTGGAACCAAAGTAGTTTTACCTGAGATGACTCAGCCATTTCAGTAAACCCACAGGTATGTGGACGAAGCCTGAGCTATGGAGTAATTCAAAGAAAAAGCTTAAAGGCGTATGTGGAAATCACTGTAATTTAGTGGGAAATTATACTGCATGTTGATGGAAACCTGCAGTGTAGACGTGCTCATTTTCTAAACACCGTAAAACATACTACCGCCAGGTGAATGGGAACAGAACATCTCCCCTCTGTTGTTAGCTTCTGTATGCAGATTTTCTTTTTTGCAATGAATAGTCCTTATAAGGACTTAGCTGAAATCATCTGCACAAAACTGATCTGTCCTCATGGAGGCTAGGGTACTTTCAGAGGGAGTGAGAGAAATTTTCTTGAGTAAAGCCCGGCCTTACAGATTCGGCTACATTCCCTGGGCTGCCGAGAAAGCAGTATCTAATATAATTACCTAAAAATCCCTCCTCTGTCCTTGCCCATGTCCCTGCTGGAACTATACCAATTTGCTAGCTCCAGATTAAGTCAGATAAATGCAATTTTGAAATGTGAGGCTGAACGTGTGCCACTTTCTCTTGTTTAACTCCTCCAAAATTCTCTCTTTGCGTGTTATATCATTCCAATTTTACTTTCTTAATTATATGTTTTCCACCCCACGAGGCCGTCCTCAAGGCTTTCAGCAAATTAGAATCAATTTGGGGGCTTCTAAAAAATGCCATTTGCTGCACCTGGCATCCAAAGATTGATTTCATTGATTGGAGGTAGGGCCAGTGCTAAATAAATAATCTTTGTCTTTGAATGTTATTTTCTGCCACTGTGAGGTGAATCGCTGTACATCAGTACAGAAAGCAGTGGACTCTTCCTGGAGCCCTTCTTTCCCAGCGATACCTGCTGCCTCTCAGGAGTCTTTCCCTCCTTCCTTCTTTGACCTTGTCCTCCTACCTTGCTCCTTCCCTTCTCTCTGCCTTCTCAGCTCCCTTCCTGCCTTCTTCCTTCTCTTCCCCTCTCTCATTGCCATTGAGGAATTAAGTTGATATTCAGCAGGCACATTGCATGTGTGCTAATTCCACACTCCAAAATTTTCATTGCATTCAAGAAGTATAAAAAAATAGGCAGTGATCATTCAGGCAAGGTGTGAATAATTCAAGACAAGAGAAATAATGCTGGTAAATAAGAAATACGTTCATGAGCCTTGGGGCTTTCATTCTAACATCTTTTAGAAAAATAGTCACCACTTCTTACTTTTTCCCTTGTATGGCTTTTATATTAAAGGTCAATTCCCAGGTGCCTGGGTGGCTCAATGGTTGAGCACCTGTCTTCAGCTCTGGACATGATCCCAGGTTCTGGGATCGAGTCCCGCATAGGGCTCTCTACAGGGAGACTGCTTCTCCCTCTGCCTGTGTCTCTGCCTCTCTGTGTGTGTGTGTCTCTCATGAATAAATTTTTTAAAAGGGGGGGTCAATTCGCTGTCCCCAGTTCCTGCTCAAGCTTCTGCAGAATGTATACATATGGACAAAGCCTAAGCTATAGAGCTTGTCATGTGTGTATGTTTATGTGTGTAGTTCCTGACAACAGAAGGTAGAAAAGATATTTTATAAACCTCAGATTCAGTTGATTTCATTTGGGTATGAGTTTTCTGCATTCTTCTTTTTGTAATTTTTCGAAAGGTAATCTTAAATCCCAAGTGTCCTAATATTGAAGCAAAAAAATTTAAAAGCATAAGTCTATATTTATCAAGTAAAACTATATTTTTGACATTTGAGGACTTTTAAATTTTGCTCCCCCACACCCCTCAATAATAAAGAACAAGGAAGACATGGAATCCAAGGCATTGGGTCCATCAGAGAAAGTAAGGAAGAAGTGAAGAAACTAAGAGATGGAAGGAGAGATAATATCTCTAGCTTACCAAGTGGTCACCAGGAAATAGCACCCATACTAGATGGAGGGAAAATTCTATTGTAGGTCTGTCACCTAGTTTAAATCATTATCGGTAAAGGAAATAAACATGGTGACAACATCAATGCTGAGACAGGTGGGAGGTGTGAGTTAAACCTTCAAATACAGGTTAAAGACTCAGAAATTTTTTTTTTTTTTTTAGACTTGGTTCAAAACAAAAACCGTTGTGAAAGATAAAGGATTCTGTCCAGGAGCAAGGCTGGTGCAAAATGTGATAGCTAGAGTCCATTCTTTTTATTATAAGAAATTGTTTTTTATTAAATTCTTTTTACTTTTTTGATTAAGAAAGTTTTATTATTTACTTAAAAAAAAGATTTATTTATTTATTTATTTATTTTAGAGAGACAGCATGAACAGAGGGAGGGGCAGAGAGAGATGGAGAGAGAATCTTTAAGCAGACTCCCTGCTGAGCATGGAGCCCCATGTGGGGCTCGGTCCCAAGATCCTGAGACTCTGATCAGAGCTGAAACCAAGAGTTGGATGCTCAACTGACTAAGCCACCCAGGCACCTCTGTTTTACCTTTTAGTCTGTGAATGTATCATCTTAAAAAATCTACTGTTTGCAATAATTTTACTACATTTTCTTTCTCATTTTTTATTTTTTAAGACTTATTTATTTGAGTGACAGAGGGTATATGTGTGGAGGGACAGAGGTAGAAGGAGAGAGCATCTCCAGCAGACTCCCCACTGAATGTGGAGCCCCGTGCAGGGATGATCCCAGGATCTTGAGATCATGACCAGAGCTGAAACCAAGAGTTGGTCATTTAACTGAGTGAACCACCCAGGCTCCTCTTTCCTATTGTTTTAAATATTAATGTTTCAGTTTACATCTTAGAATCAAGCTCTACTACTCTTTGACTAGTTTTTTGTTTTGTTTTGCTTTGTGTTCTGTCCCATGCAGCAGCATTTTGAATATTAGGAGGAAAGTGGCATAATTATTACTGGTTTATGGGAATATGTTTTATAAAAAATTAAACTTCACACAGAAACTGTTTTTTTGATAAAGAAATGGCTCTTCATGAATTTTTTCTTTTACTTTGTAATTGTGAAATGTTTCATGTATGCAGAAAAGTATAGAAAATGTGTTGGTGTTTATTTAAAAATAAATTCTTTAAAAATACATAGCTGTGCAACCAATAACCAGATTAATCAATAAAACATAGCCAATGATTTCAACTGGTGATTTTATTTTATTGACACTCTTTGATTAGCAATGAGGTTGAGCATACTGTCATAGAATTATTGACCATTACACTTCTTTTGAGAAATGTGTAATTAAGTCTTTGGTCTTGGTTTTATATGGCACCCAAAGCTGCTGTCAGCCCATGAACTAAACATTCTCACATTATCATTTCTTTGGAAGTTAAGATTATTATTAAAACAGAAATATATTCATGTGTAAGAGTTCCTTATCATGTCATAGGTATTTTTAGCTCCAACAAGATTTTCATAATAGTTAATATTCTAGGAGAGAGATTGGACATGTAACAACTTAATGTTCATTGAAGCAAATGTATACTTTTGTGCACATTCTAATTTTGCCCAGGTTCAACTTTGCCCCATGATTCAAACTCAGAATCACAGAGGTTGCAAGTAAAAATAGCCAACTTTCTAAAGAGTTGTGTTTTCTGGAACATCATATTACTAATATTTGTAATACTCTGAGCTTTCCCATCATTCATTTCAGTCCACATGTCCCGGGTGTCAGGATCTGTGGTGGGTAGGAAAACAAACATGAACTTCCTTTAGACAAAGCATTAAAACATTAGATAAATCAGCAACATAGAGTAACTTTAGAAGAAAAAAGGTGTATGAGCTTTCTTTCCAAGCTCTCAAAAGTAATCCAAATATTTCTAACTGTTGGTTTTTGGTGTCCATTGCATTATGTTCCATAAAGTCACCATAACATGGAATTAATGAATACTGACCCACTATGGACCTCAGGTATACACAATTAGGTTCTTGCAAGCCTCTGGTCACAACATCTTCAACAATCAATCAATGTATCACCTGTCTTACATGTGTTTCTGTTTAAAGACACCTTGTTTGATATTCATGTTGATTCATTAACATTGAACTCACTGAAAACAGGACCATAACTAATGCCAGCATGGAGTTCATCTAACACACTTATTTGCTCTGTCGGGCCCATCACAGCCTTCTTGTATTTAGGAACACCAGACAGTACTTCAGTGGTATATTGATGGGCCATTCTAAATAGTGAAATTACCAACAAAAAGCACAAAAATGCAAAAACACCTGCCACTAACCACCACAAGGACACTTGTTTACAACATGAGAGCTGAAACAAGAAGGTGGAGTGCCCCCTCAGGTGGGAATGAGTGTATGGGGCCTCTCAAATTTGTTACCATTTTGCACATGTCTGCAAATAATCCCTGAAAGTGTGGCAAATATTGTTTGTGGTTACACATACATTTCAGTGAAGAGGCAAATTCACAAACACTGAATCCAGGAACAATGAAAATCAACTTATTTTCATAGGTATGGAAGCATAAATGTGTCCTTCCATATAAAACTTTTTTTTTCTTCCATATAAAACTTTAACTGAATGTAAGCTGCTTCCTAACTACTGGCCTCCATAGGTGGATGAAAAATTCAGAAAAAGCAAAAGTAAAACCAACAGATCAATAAAATAGTCCTCAGCAAGAGTTTATTGAGCATATAAGTACATTTTATGAACTGGGAGTTTTCAAATCCAAAACTCATATGAAGCTCAGTGGTGTGACATCACAGATGGCTTATAAAGTGAGAATAAGGAAGTTATTTAATGTTTACAATGACTGGTAATTACAATGGGGTTTCCCAGACAGCAGGAGATTGGTTAAAAGTGATTATCTTATGTCATTTCTGAAAATGACTTACATTTCTCTCATGATTATCAGAGGCTTTTACAAGAAATAACCTAAGGTAAGTTTTGCTTACATTCCTGAATTAAGCCACATTTAGTTTAGTTTATGTGTCTTCAATGGTTCTATCTGCTCAGGGGATTCTCAAATTTGGTCTCTATTTAATATTTTACTTGAGCAAGTGAGACGGTATGAAAAAAATTCTGTAGGAAATGTGACCTACATTAATGGAAGAATGTTATAGTGGGTATTATTTGATTGTTGCTTCATGCGGTGGAATTCTCATTACCGGCCTAGAATTTCAGAGCTTATTAGTCCTATTTCCAGAACAAGATGCATTTTGTGTGTTTTCTTTTGCTTTCCAAATGCTCTTTAGCCAAAAAACAAACTTACTTTGACTTTTCATTTGCTGTTGTCTTCATATTTCATATTGTCATCTTATTGTTGAATTACAGTCACAGATTTTCCACTTAAAAAATTACTGAATAAAAAAGTGTATAAATGCACATAGCATTAAGATGTATTTCTAAATTTCTCCTGGCAGAAGTGGTCATAGCACAGAATTGGCTTATGAAAGAGTGAAAATTTGAGGAGTAGATGAGTATTTTGATCTCCAGGAAGCCCAAAATTCAGTCTACACTTTCCATTGTGATTAGGGAGCAATGATAAGTCAAAACAAAATAGGGACACTAGGCACTTTCTAGAAACAAGCCAGCTTTACCCTTCTCTGAAGTGGCATTATTATTCAATTTGAAGATTCTTGAGTTTTTAAAGATTCGTGCCCAGATGACAAAAAAATAAAAACAAACTACTTGATTATAGGTATCATCTCCTTCTTTTCATCAATACAATATGTAAGTTGAAATCGGGCAGAAACATTAATTTCAGAACACACACATGTGTTTTATTTTTGTTTTCATCGTGAAAGCGAGTGTAGATCAAAGAGCAAGAAAGCTGTGTCCTAATATTGTAGACTGTTTGCTATGGCATGTCTTCAGCTTCATTATTAATTTTTTGATCCACAAGGATATACCAAGTTGCAACTGTTTGGAGGCATGTATAAGCTTAAAATAGGTAATTTGCTGCCATTACAAATTTTGTTTTCTGTTCGGTGGAAGAAAATTTGCTGATTAACATTGAATATGTGTTTGTTTTTAATTGTTTCTTTATTTTTCTTCATCTCTCAGATCATCAATGCATAAACAAAACTACAGCATGCACACAGTGTGATGTTGCCAGTTTTTTTCAAGTGATTTCAGTCACCAATATGACTTAATGTATTTGCTATTTCCTATAGATTATTTTTAAGTAGCTGTGAATGCAGAATATATGCAAACAGTAATATTTGATATTTCACATTATTTTAGAAATGGTATTCAGTAATTCAAAAAAATAGTATTTGCTTATTGTCAAGCTATCAGGGAAAATGACTATTTGGAGGACTTAAAACCTCATATCCCTGTTGTAAGACCAGCTGGCAGCCATTCTGCCACGGAAATGAGGGCTGAGATATTGCAGCTTTACTATTAAATGGTAGGTTGGCCCCAGGGAGCAAAGAGTTTTTGTTTGTACAGGAAAATTGCCTGGTAGTGACAGAGATTCATTTCAAACCTTTCATGAAGTTTTGTGTGATTTCCCAAGAGATGTCTCCAGGGGTCAAAGAAGAATGGGGAATGCAAACCTGGCCCTTCTATTCTTGCTGGAAGGGAAGAAAATTAATATGGGGGAATTTGAACTGTATCTATTCTACTCTTGAAAACAAACATTTGTATCATGAACCCAAACTGTCTGTTTTTGAGATGCTTTTACCTCCTCCCACTTCTACTCCCCAATTGTACTGGCATCACTCTGACAATGAATATTACCCAGTGCGATCATAACATGAACGCACTCCTTTGTGTTGTTCAAGCAATATCAATGATGTTTCCAGTGTTACCTCAATGCTGGGCACCAAATAAGTCATCAAATAATTTCTGACAAAAATGTAATGACCTTTAGTGTAAGATAATAAACACATATAGTAGATTAATAATATTTAAAGGAGAATGGTATGGTACATAAAAACTATTAGCAAAGAGCTTTTATTAGAAGGGTATTTGGAGAGATCACTCGCAATTACAGTGCAAATGCTTTCACCCAGAATCACATTTCTAAGAATTTATGTGTAGGATATTTACGTTAGTACTCTTTAAAATATTAAGAGATTAGCAGTCATATAAATATCTAAACACCTCATAAAAAGTAGTTAAATTGAACTGTGATACTTTGATATAATGAAATGCTATGCAGCTGTTAGAAATTACAAGGCAGCTGTATGCACATACTTTCATGGATTCTCTAAAATATAGTGACTACTGAACAAGTAATACGCAGAAAATTACATAAAGTTTGCTCACATTTGTGAAAAGATAACAGACGTGAGTTCACACATATTCATAGAAATGCATTTGGATTTGTGTTCACATAGAAAACTTGTGATTACCTGAGAGAAGTGGCCCCTGAAAGATAACTGAGGGGCCACATAGTTGTGAATGAGGTGAGGAGATTTCCCATTTAATTTTGTCCCATTGGAATGTATTGCTTTATGAAAAATAATTAAAATTTATTTGAAAATTCTTCAAAAAGCAAAAATACAAACTAAAAAAAGTTGCAATCAATGACTTTTTATCTATTTTTATCAGTGTATACATTTTGGGGTTAAATATATAGGAATTACTTGGGTGTTTATAATTTGTTCCACTTGAAACATTTCAGAAACTTTCAGGATCTTTGCACCATTAATTTGGAAAACTCAGATTCACAAAGTTCATTGTTGAAATAACAGAAGTAATTCAGTGGGTGAATTTCTTTATGCCCCTATGAATATATCTAAACAGAATAAGCAATGGGATTAACATTTTGAATTGTTTAAATAATGCTTGTTCTTATCTTAAAAGCCCATGATTCACAACCATTTTGAAAGATCCATCTCTCTAAGTAAGCTTGTTTAAAAATTGTCCCTTATATTACTATATCTAACCAGTAATTTGTGATTTTTTTATATTTATTCTCTTGAGTCATACTGTTGAGTGCCACATGGTCATTTTAGTGAGATCATTTCAAGTAAAATCATTAAACTCTTAGAAAACTTCACTCCTGGGATGTGTGGGTGGCTCAGTGGTTGAGTGCCTCCCTTCGGCCCAGGCGTGATCCTGGAGTCCTGGGATCGAGTCCTACATCGAGGTCCCTCCATGAAGCCTGCTTCTCCTTCTGCCTGTGTCTCTGCCTCTCTCTTTGTCTCTCATGAATAAATAAATAAAGTCTTAAAAAAAAGAAAACTTCACTCTTTATTCTGCAATAATAAAAAGCATATTCATGTAGAGTGGCATATAATTTAGGTTATTCACAAAATAAAGGTAATATGAAAATAGAAAAGGGAGAAAAAGAAATTCTTTCTAAAGTATAATTTCAGCTATTGAATATAGAAGTAATTTTAGAATTATAAAAATCATTTTGGAACCATTACTATAATAATTGATTCAGGTGAATACCAACAACAGATACTACACAATAGGAAGAAAGATTTCTGAAGAAGTTATTGAAGTGGGTCCCAGATATCATCCCATGGCTTACTCACTATTGACAAAGGGATGCATTCATCTGCACATTGGAAAGAAGTGGGTGTGACTACCTTAACTAGGGAGTGATATTCCTCCTCATGGGAGCAATAAGAACTATCACCTCATACTGTTGAAAAAGCATTGTTTATCAGAGATCTAATCCCAAGGGAAATAGACTCATCCAGAATATGAGAACAAAATCAATAAAATAGCATGACCTTGACTTTTAAGGTAGTCAATGTCATGAAAAACAACCAACAGGTAACTTTCATAGATTAAAAGTTGCTAAATGACAAACTATGGAAACAGCACAGATGTCCATCGACAGATAAATGGATAAAGAACATGTGGTATTTTCCACATACATTGTGGAATATTGCTCAGCCATCTAAAAAGAGAAAGTCTTACCATTCATATGGATGTGGATGGAACTGGAGGGTATGATGCTGAGCAAAATAAGTCAGTCAGAGAAAGACAATTATCATATGATTTCACTCATATGTGGAATTTAAGAAACAAAACAGAGGATCATAGGAAGGGGAAAAAAAAGTTGAAACCAGAAAGGAAAACAAACTATACGAGATTTGTAACTCTAGGAAACAAACTGAGAGTTGCTGGAGGGGAGGAGTGGGGAATGGGGGAATGGGGTGATGGGAATTAAGGAGGGCATGTGATGTGATGAGCACTGAGTGTGATATACAACAGATGAATCACTGAGCTCAACCTCTGAAACTAATGATACACTATGTTAACTGAATTTAAATAAAAGAGGTAAAAAAGAAGTTGCTACATGGACATAACAAGCAAATATACCACACAAGCCTAAATTATATCTTGAATCAAATCAAATATTGAGCCATAGAGAAAATTTGAACATGGATTGATTGTAAATGATAGTTTAAAGTTATTGCCAATTGTCTCAGATATGGTAATGTATTGATAAGGTCCTTTTGGTAATTGTATGTAAAGGTCCTTTTGCTTAAAAGATGCATGCTGAAGTTTGTATGTCTATCACTTACTATCAAATAATTATACCCTGTGCTGGGCGACACACACACACCATACACTCACACCTACAGGCAGGTGGGTGTGTGCATATGCCTATGTTGTGCTAATTCTCTATGCTTTTATTTATAAATATGATAATTTTTAACAAACATATCTGTATGACTATATACAGATCACTACTATCTTAACATATATAAAGATATATAGATAAATATATACATCTAAAATTTAACTATAAATCTAAATTTATACTTCTAGCTATAGTTACAGCTATATAAATCCCAAGGTTCATTTTTCTAACCACCACTCTGTGTATATACAAACTCCATGTCTGGTCTCCTATAGATTTAAACATCATCGGCTTTTATAGTAAACTTGGAGAAGAGAAAATGACCAATATGACAGATAGTCTCCTTTTTCCCTCTTCCCCAGCCTGCACTTATTCTCCAATCTTCTGTGCCCAGTAATGCTGACCTCTGGAGACTGTAACACTAGATTTTTTTTGCATTGAAATCTTTAAAAGTTGGTTTGTATTATAAAGCAGAACTGTTTAATCTTTTCTGGACATCAGAGTCTTGATGATACTTGTATTTGCAATAACATTATTGTGAACATAATTATGTGCCAAGCACTGGGATAAGTGTTTTATGAGTATCTTATACTCTTGTGGTTCACTAATCAGAGGTAGCTCTGTAAAACAAGAGCTACAGTGTTCTGTAGCTACAAATTTTTGAGGATCACTTAAGGGTTCATTGAAAACAAGTAAATTTCCATCATGGAGTAAGAATATGCATTTTGCTTTACATTAACTCTGACGTAAATATGTTTGTTATAAACTATATAGAGTAGGAAATACAGTGCTAGTTACCCCTTACCAGAAATAAGTCAGAACCTTCATTCTATGTGACCAAGTGTATATATGAACCTGCTTCAAATTCACCTCCTCCCCCACTTGACTTTATACACATTCTGGAGCTCTCTCTTCATAGTCCCTCACTGTTGTCCATTTCCTTCTATGCTGAGACTGACTGTCTTTGTAAATATAAGAATCCTAAGGCTAATGCTATGCTTAGACTTGCTCAAGGTTCTCTATAAATTGTCATCATAAACTAGATTCTAAGGAAATTTTATTTTAAAACCTTCATAATATTAGAACTCGGTTTCACTTGGGAATGACTGCTTTCAGCCATAAATTTGTCCGTCTCTAATTTCTGAACAGTAATTGGGCTGTTGATGAGAAAACAATACCGTGCAATTCTGAGTAATATATTATAGGTGCTGATTTGAATCTCACTGGCTTTTTGACTTGAGCTCTTCACATAATCTATACTGACATTTCTTTACCTGTAATATAGGAACTGAAATCATACTTACCTCAGAGTCTTGATGAAAAGATCAAATAAATGAATACTTCCAAAGAGCACAGAATGGGAAATGGAACATAGAAATCACTTAATGTTGCCATGGTTATTACTAGTAGTAGCATTTCCTGTACTTGTTTCATTGTCATTATTAGGCAAGTTAATTTCTGAATGGGATTCAAGATGAAATCATTTTCATCACAGAAGAAACATATGGACTCAGTGACATTGCAACTTGATTAAAAGTTATCCCTCTTGGGGCAGCCTGAGTGGCTCCATGGATTAAGTGTCCCACTCTCACTTCAGCTCAGGTAACAATCTCAGGGTCATAGGACTGAAACCCTGTGCAGGGCTCTGTGCTCAATGCAGTCTGCTTGAAATTCTCTCCTTCTCCCTCTGCCCCTCCCCTTACTCATGTTCTCTCTCTGCTTCTTAAATAAATAAAATCTTTTTTTTAAAAAAAAGGTTTTCCCCTACACCTCACTAAAACTATTTAGGATGCTTTCTTAAACATTTTATAGTATTGTGTCTATATTACCATAGAGTGAATATTGCCTTACAAAATGCTGAAGCTCTGTTCTGTATATATGCACTTATTCAAATGTGCATTCTTGTAAAAAATAAGACAACTCCATTAAACACCCTAAAATATTACTCATCAGTATTCAGATACTCAAGAGAAAAATATTTTAAGTGCTTCATTAGGCATCCTGATCACTGTATTTGAAATAATCTAATGAAATAGTGATTGCCATGCAAATATATTTTGAGTAATGATGCTCTAACACTGTTTTAAATAATTGATATATTTTAAAGAATTTACTGTTTTTTTGTATGAAATAACACATACCCCTGAGTTCATTTGCTACATGAAGTGAAACGATTAAACTTCTAATTAATGAAGAGGTCAATGCACAATGAATAAACTAACTTCTATCACTGAAAGATGTTTCTCAATCCATCTGCTAATATTAAAACCTTTCAGGCCTTCAAACATCTTTCCATCTGTTTTTTTTTTTTTTAATCCAAGTAAAAACTTTCATGAATTTCTAGGATGGATGCCAAGAGGGTTATATCTAAATATCAAACAACTCTCTAATTCTTAACTGGTGAAATTTTTAAAGCTAATCATACTTGGGAAAAATTAAATAACTAGACTATAGTATGTTCCATTTTGACTCCAGCAAAGCAAACTTAGCTGTTGATGTTTGGAATAGATTATTTTGAATACCTTCTGCTCTATATGACAAAATTGTTTTTGGTAATTATACAATGTGTAATGTATTTCAAAAGAACTATAGACAAGGCAATGTTTTCATTGTTTCCACTTTTCCCTTATTAATTTATTTATTGATTGAGCACTACTAGATCAATACATTTTGTGTAGGCAAGGGCATCTCATCTCAAATTCTTATGGAATTCAGAAAAATTAAGAGCTAATGGCTGGTTTCATAAATATATTGAAATAACTACAAGTTCCTCTAATTTCCTATAGGATAAAAAGCATGTTTCTTTATTCAATAGTTTCTATGTCTGCCTAAAACTTTGAACTTCGATTTTTTGGTTTCAGTGGGCTATTACATTATTTTACACACAGAATTGGCAAGCGATTAATAGTTTAACTTAATAAAACCAAAACATCTTCAAAGTTACAAGTTTGGCATCTGATTGTGCCATTAATGTAATCTTTAGGTTCTGAGTCACTTGTTTTGACTCAGCAATTCAAAATTAAAATTGAAAAATCAATTTCAAGTTTGAAAATATTCAAATACTTTGTCAAATATTATATATGAATTGTACCAATTACAAGTTATGATGCCTCGTAGTTCACACCCTCTTCATGTTTAAGCTCAAATAAAAAGTAGCAATATTGATTTGAACTCTACAGACAACCTCATTATTATCTACTCTTGGTGTCATTTCTTACCACCACACCTATGATATTCCAGGAAAATGGACATCTCTGTTAGTGTGCCTTCAGAAGTGAAGAGAAAGTTTTTAAATCAGTGACATTTATTTCAATACAGCAATGCAGTGTTTCCCAACTGGGTCCTTTAATACATGTGAAGAAAACTGAAAGAAAGAAAATGCATTGTAATACCTACATTACACTAATAATTATACTAGAATTTCTAAGGAATTAATTTTAATTTTAAGGTAAATGGAATTGAATGAGAAAATCTAGGGGTGCCTGGGTGGCTCAGTTGGTTAAGCATCTGCCTTCAGCTTAGGTCATGATCCCAGAGTCCTGAGGTGGAGCCCGCATCAGGCTCCCTGCTCAGTGGGACATCTGTTTCTCCCTTGCCCCTTCCCTCCACTTGTGCTCTCTCTTGTGCTCGCTCTCTTTCAAATAAATGTATAAAATCTTTAAAGAAAAAAAAGAAAATCTAGAAAATTTTCATCACGCATTGAACTAAGGTTTGGCTTAATAAAGTAGTAATTGAAAATAAGTAGAAAGATTTTTCTAAAAAAAAAAAAAAAAGAAAAAGAAAAAAAAAAAGATGTTTTCTTCCAGCCCTCCCTTCACCTAAAATTTATTAGTTGTCCCTTCCATCCTTCTTCTTTTTTTTTTTAATATTTTATTTATTCATTCATGAAAGACACACAGAGAGAGGCAGAGACATAAGCAGAGGGAGAAACAGGCTCTCTGTGGGGACCCTGATGCAGGGCTCAATCCCCGGACCCGGGGATCACACCCTGAGCCACCCACGTGCCCTCATCCCTCTTCTTCTGACTTCATCTCCCTAACACCCATAATGTGCTGATGTGCTGATCAAGCAGCAATGAGTTTATCATCCTTGAGGAGAATGGGAGAACACACAGGAGAAGGAGGAACCAAAGGCTGATAGTTTTGGGGCTCCAGGGTATGGATTCAAAGGATTGAAGGTGACTTTTTCTAATTAAGGGAGTTCAACTGGAAAAATGTTACACGATTGTTTAGGTTTTGTAGACTCAGCAACGTGAAGGCCCAGAAGCAAGTTTCAATGAGGAAAGTGTTGTTGATAAGCATCTCTTTGCACATGTGTTTGTCTGGGTAAGTCATTTTGCAGAAACTTCCTGAAGGAAAAAGTGAAGTTAATGATTGGTTTCTAGGCTTTTCTTCCTGGACAAGTATTTGCTGGAAACCAGTGAAGTCATGTTGACACACATGGTCTCTGGTCCTGGACATGGGAGTTAAGCTCTGCGGACTGGGGGTAATCAGCTCCCCTTGTCCTGCCCTGTAAGAGAAGGGACCACTGTGCTTGCTACTCACTACCACCTCCATTCCACTTGTCAACTTTCAAGCTTTCAAGCTGAAATTCTAAATATATGTAAATGATAAGAGAGGGTGTTAATAGGGCTTTCTTCTGTTCTAATAAAATGTTATAGGTAACACAAAATGAGGAAAATACTAGCTACAAGCTTTTTATTCTTTTTAAGTAAATTATCAGTGTCACTAAATAATTAGACAGTGGAGATTTAGGGAAAAATGTTCTCTCAAAAGAATAAATAAGATGCACTAGAGGAAAACATGCTAGTTGGAGAATAGTTAGGGAAATCTGCTTAAAGGGACCTGCCTTCAGTTGCAGATCAGAGTAGTTTAATACCCCAATGTACAGGCACCAGAATGCAGGAAAACCTTCCGGTAGCTCTGATGATTAACACTTAATTTTCATCTCACTGTTACTTAGTTATATAAATGAACAGATTGAGGCATGGATCTTTAATATTGCAGAGCAAGATTGAAAGAATGATTTTGATTTCAATGAGTAACAGGTCGGTACACAAGGGAAAGGATGCGAATATTTGAAGCTCTTCAATGAATATCACAGAATAAGTTTTATGTAACTTACGCATGAATATCAAATTTTTTTCATGTATGTGAAAATAGACTTAATGCTTTGAGAATAAATATCCTTGATTAGTGAACATGGATCATTATTTTTTATGGGAAAAATACCATTAATAAAAAAATTTTAAAGTGTCTACATTTCTAAAAGCTGAAACTTAATATATATGCTTACTAGAAAGTAATAAAATTATATGTATATAAAAGTATTTATTTTTATTTAAATCCAATTAATTAACATATAGTTAATTCAGATGTAGAGGTCAGTGATTCAATAGTCTTATATAATAACCAGTGCTCATTATATCATGTGCCCTCCTTAATGCCCATCTCCCAGTTATCCCATTCCCCCACCATACCTCCTTCAGTGACCCTCAGCTTGTTTCCTGTGATTAAGAGTCTCTTATGGTTTGTCTCCTTCACTGATTTCATCTTAGTTTTGTTTTTTTTTTTTAAGATTTTATTTATTTATTCATGAGAAAGGCAGAGAGAGAGAGAGGCAGACATAGGCAGAGGGAGAAGCAGGCTCCATGCAGGGAGCCCGATGTGGGACTTGATTCCAGGTCTCCAGGATCAGGCCCTGGGCTGAAGGCAATGCTAAACTGCTGAGCCACCCAGGCATCCCTGATTTCATCTTAGTTTATTTTTCCCTCCCTTTCTCTATGATCCTATTTTGTTTCTTAAATTCCACATATGTGAGATAATATGATAATTGTCTTTCTCTGACTAACTTATTTCACTTAACATAACACCCTTTAGTTCCATTCATATTGTTGCAAATGGCAAGATTCCAATATTTTGATGGCTGAGTAATATTCCATGATACCACATCCCACATTTTCCTTATCCACTCATCTGTCGATGGACATCAGGGCTCTTTCCATACTTTGGTTATTGTGGACATGGCTGCTATAAACATTGGCATTCAGATGCCCCTTCAGATCACTGTATTTGTATCTTTGCACTACCTAGTAGTGAAATTGCTGGGTTGTGGGGTAGCTATTTTCACCTGTATGAGGAACCTCTGTACTGTTTTCCAGAGTGGCTGCACCAGTTTACATTCCCACCTGCAGCATAAGCGAGTTCCCCTTTCTCTGCATCCTCACCAACATTCGTGTTGTCACTAACATTTGTTGTTTCCTGACTTTTAATTTTAGCCATTCTGACTGGTGTGAGATAGCATCTCATTGTGGTTTTGATTTGTATTTCCCTGGTACTGAGTGATATTGAGCATTTTTTTTATGTGTCTGTTGGCCATTTGTATGTCTTTAGAGAGACGTCTGTTCATGTCTTCTGTCCATTTCTTGATTGGATTGTTTCTTCTTTGGGTCTTGAGTTGGATGAGTTCTTTATAAATTTTGGATACTAGCTCTTTATCTGATAAGACATTTGCAAATATCTTCTCCCACTCTCTTGGTTGTTTTCTTTTGGTTTGTAGACTGTTTCCTTAACTGTACAAAAGCTTTTTATCTTGATGAAGTACCAGTAGTTCATTTTTACCTTTGTTTCCTTGCCTTTGAAGATGAATCTAGCAAGAAGTTGCTGTGGCTGAGGTCACATACGTTTCTGCCTATGTTTTACAAATTCATATATTTAAATCAAACCCTTTAAATTAAAAAATCACTTTCTTAAGATCCTCCTACTGAGAATATAACAATATACACATTACCTACTGAAGTATCTAGAATGACAAAAACTTTTACTCAGTAGGCTACACCATGCTTTGGATTTCAAATAAGAGAATTACAAAAATATTCCACTCTAGACAACAGAAGGAATGTCAAAGCCAGGGCTGCCCTGCAGCAAAAGCCATTAAAATGTTCACAAGATTTTTGAGATGGTTAACTTAGGAATTGATAAAGGATGTAGGGACAACAATACATACTTTTCTACAGAAGCATCAATACTGAAGTCTAACTTGTGAAGTTATAACAACAATAACAATATACAATATACTTAGGGAAATTAGCATAAGTCAATTTTTTTTAAAGATCTAATTTATTTATTCATGAGAGACAGAGAGGGAGAGGCGGAGAAAAGGCAGAGGGAGAAGCAGGATCCCCGCAAGGAGCCTGATGTGGGACTTGATCTGATCCCACTGATGTGGGATCATGCCCTGAGCTGAAGGCAGGACACTCAGCCGCTGAGCCACCTAAGCGTCCCAGCATAAGATAATTTTGATAATCTTGGATTATTAGGGTTTTTTTTTAAGAGAGAGAGAGAGAGAGGAGGGGGAGGGGCAAAGGGAGAGAAAGAAAGAATCTTAAGCAGCTCCACTGGGTGTGGAGCCCAACACGGGGCTGGATCTCACAACTTTGATCTCATGATCTGAACCAAAATCAAGAGTTGGATACTTAACTGACTGAACCACCCAGATGCCCCACCTTGTATTATTTAAAATCAGAGTAGATATAAAGGCTGATTTTTTGCTTTTACTGATTTAAGTATACATAGCAAAATTTGAAGAGTAACTACTTTAAGAATCACGGTAGAGTTTATAAATTACCAATACCACAGGCAAACGTGATATAAGAATGTAAAGCACTATAAACTCAGTTGATCAAAAAAAAGCCAGAGAGAGGAAAAAAAGTGAAAAAATAGGCAATATAATAAAAACAAAAATACATAGAACTATCATCTGCGTAAGGCAGTATTGACAAATTCACCATTATACTACACGATTTTTTTTAAGTGGGTAAAAAGTACTTAAGGTTGTAGAAGGTTTAAACAACATGAAAATTGAATCTGAACAAACATATATAGAAATGTATACTGTGGGGACCCATGGGTGGCTCAGTGAGTTAAGCATCCAACTCTGGATTTCAGCTCAGAGTCAGAGATCCAGCCTATCATGGAGGCTTGGCACTCAGTGTGGAGTCTGATTGAGATTCTCTCTCTTCTTCTCCTTCTACCCCTCCCCCTGTTGGTGCATGTTCTTTCTCTAGATAAATAAATAAATAAATAAATTCTTAAAAAAAAAGAATTATATACTGTTAAGGTAGGGTTGGGAACATGAATCTTTCCAAAACTTGCATACACAAAAGGCCACAGGTATTAACAGATTTTAAAAAGAGACAGGGACATTTAGATGGCTCAGTTGATAGAGTATGGGACTCCTGATCTCGGGGTTGTGAGTTCAAACCCCACATTGGATAAAGAGCTGACTTTAAAATTTTTTTTTCTTTTTTTATTTATGATAGTCACAGAGAGAGAAAGAGAGAGAGGCAGAGACATAGGCAGAGGGAGAAGCAGGCTCCATGCACCGGGAGCCCGACGTGGGATTCGATCCCGGGTCTCCAGGATCGCGCCCTGGGCCAAAGGCAGGCGCCAAACCGCTGCGCCACCCAGGGATCCCTAAAATTTTTTTTTAAATAAAAATAAATTTAAAAACAAGGGCCATGCAAGCAGATAGTTTCTTTCATCACAATGCATTTAGTCAGAAATCAAGAACCAAAAGATAAAATTACAATTAAACATGGAAAGAAAATCAAACTTTAAAGCGTTCCATGAATCTAATAAATGATATATTGGAATTACAAGATAGTATCTCATAAACACTGCCCAAACCCAACCAGATACCAGACTTGAAAAAGTTGTCTTATTACACAGCCTGGATCCTAAATCCTAAATCCTAAATCCTAAATCCTAAATTTCTTCCTTAATTTCCTCAGCTTGAGAGACTAGTAAGAGTCTGTTAAAGTACGGTTCTCTCTTACTGCTAAATCTAATAAACTTTTTTCTTGATTAATGTGTTTTTATGAAGGCTTATGGTGAGTCAGCATTTAACAGGAAGCTTTTTATCTGGAATTATGTTAAGGTACCTAAGTAGATAAGCATTGGCTTGGACTTCAATTTCTGTGTTTTCCCTGAATTGGGGTGAATAAGAGTCACATGGTTATTATTTTTTTTTTTCCTTATGGACAAGACAAGGAGTTCATCTTCCACAAAATAGAACTAAGAGGTAATAAAACACTACCTCTCAAACTTTGGTGATGTAGTTAAGGATCATATTATGGAAAATTAGAACTTTAGGTGCATATCTTTAGATAAAAAATAATTCAAATTTTAAAATAATCATGCAAACATATAAGTGAAGCAGTTAGAGAAAGATGCAAAAAACAAAAAACAAAAAAACAAAAAAACAAAAAACAACCACCTCCAGCATATTCTCACTGGACAAAAGGAAACAAGTGAACAAATGGTAAAAAAGAAAACTAGGTGAATTTGCAATAAAAAGATATATTAGAGAGAATAAAAAGATGGCCCTCTGCAAGCACTAGACATTTTTACTTTTTGTGATGGACAATTTTACTTTTACAAATCAAGTGAAAAAAGATGTATATGAAAAGGGGCTGAAGTCAGTTAGCCTAATTTGGGCCTTTTAGTAAGTGTGTTCATCCTTGGATGAAGGCCTCTCCAAGATGTTTTTAAAGTGCACAATTAAATTTCTCTTTTTAGAGAATGGGGTTAATCTCCACTGGTTAGAAATAAGAGGATGGGAAAGAATATGCTTTCCCATTTACAATTTTTCTCCTTCTGTACTAAAATGAAACACAGAACTTACCCTGGCGAAGCTTTTATGATACCTTGTTTATCCTTAGACTTTTCCCTGGTTTCATTAGATCTTTTCCCAATTCCAGCTGTGAATTCTATGTTCCTGACATAAAGAATGGGGAGAAAAAAAAGGCTATTTGGTACAATTATGGTAGATTCTAGGTTTAAAACTCTATCATCCACATGGGCATATGTGGGAGGCAATTTCTATCTGTAGTTTATCTATCTATCATCTATCTATCTATCATCTATCTAATTTCTCTATCTTTCATCATCATCTTTTATCCTTTTTTGTTATTTAAACCCAAGGATGTACACACTGCAGAAATGAGTAACAAAAGACACTCTTCAGGTCCAGCTGCTCAGAGTGACAATAAAGCACATGTTTTTTACCTCAGCTAACAGGGAACCAGCTCTTACTGTTAATCTACATTTGCTATTAAAATCACAGCATTTTACTCTCTTGGGCAAACTCAGTTTTATTCTTCTCTATGCTTTCCATTTATGGTTGCAGGGATCAAAACCCTGACCTGGTCTCTTTCAGAATCCTGAGGTTTGAAACCTGTTCAATTTTTTTATTGGTCTGAAGATTTTCTATACAGATGCCCAAATATGATTCCCAGATAATTAAAAAAAATAAAATAAAACAAGACAGTGAGAGCAGTTTGAAAAGCATAAGACAAGGGGTTCTCATCTTTAATTTACAAAGAGCTCAGAGAAAATAATAAAAAAGAGAATATACTTTGTAGAGAAGTTAGGGATATGAATAATCACCTCAAAGAAATTAGCAAAAGAAATTGGAAATGTCTGAAAATAAAGGCAGAATTAGTAGAATTCTTTGAGTCGTGACTTCCTCTTCAAATACTCAAACCTTAAGTTTGCTAATCAGTAGTGTGGCAATACTCAGTCCCTCTGGTGTGGTGTAATTTGTTCATTTTTGCAAATGAGTGTGAAAGAAAGGTCTTGTTGGTCTTAGATAAACGCACAGATCTAAAACAGCCCTGAAATTATTTCTGCTCTGCAAACAGTCCATGGATATATCTAAAAACATCTTCGCAGTCAAGTGCAAACTTTGATTTTGATACTGCATTTCTGAAATGATGAATGGCTTTAAGTACCCTGCCTTTATTTTCAGACATTTCCAATTTCTTTTGCTAATTTCTTTGAGGTGATTATTCATATCCCTAACTTCTCTACATGGGTGTATTCTCTTTTTTATTATTTTCTCTGAGCTCTTTGTAAATTAAAGATGGGAACCCCTTGTCTTATGTTTTTCAAACTGCTCTCACTGTCTTGTTTTATTTTATTTTTTTTAGTTATCGTGACTCTCTATATGTGAAATTTAATTTGTACGGAGATAGTTTTATTGTTTTCTTTTATTGAATGCATGTCTTCCTGGGAAAGCCATTGACATTCCAGAACTAGAAATAACACTTATCCAAGTTACTTCCAGGATTTTGAAGGCTTCAATTTACTTAATTGCAGCTATTTGATTGATATGCATATTATTTTGAGGCCAAGTGAGCCCATCTTGTTAAAAAGAGTTTCATAGTTGTTTTTTCTGTAGCTAGAAACATGGGTTATTGAATGCCTCCTTTCTGCACTGATTTGAAATGCTACCTGTAGTCTAGAATACAGTTCTGTGACAGATTTTATTTTCGAATAATGACCACACCAATCTCAATCTCTCTCTCTGCTCTTCTATGGGCATTGACATTCCCCCACTGGAGAGGAGGTCTATGTCCCGTCCCCTTCACTTCAACCCAGGCAAAACTTGATATCCAAAGGTCTTTTATGTTACAAAGATGCTAAAGCTTCCCCTTCGGCTAACACACCTTGGGAATCCTGAACTTCTTCCTTCTTTTTTTTTTTTTTAAGATTTTATTTATTTATTCATCAGAGACACACAGAGAGAGGCAGAGACACAGGCAGAGGGAGAAGCAGGCTCCATGAGGGGGGCCCGATGTGGGACTTGATCCCAGTACCCCAGGATCATGCCCTGAGCCAGAGGCAGACATTCAACCACTGAGCCAGCCAGGAGTCCCAGGAATCCTGAACTTCTAAGTTCAGTCCACCTATCCAGCAACCACCACTGGAGAAGACAAGTGGAGAGATCACAAATAAAGAGAAAGATACCCAAGAGGACTCAGGTATTCCAGGCCCCAGCAGTTTGAATCCTTCTTGTCCAGGAACCAGACAGTAGGAAGGGCTCTGTCAGAGGACTTGGGCCCCAGGCTTACAGACACCCAGATGACACCAAGAGGATCTGAGAAGAGCTGCCCCTGCTAAGTCCTCCCCAAACTGCAGTGTGTTTTTGGAAATTTTGAGATGGCATGTTTTACCGCAATAACTAACTAGAGTAATTCCCGTATATGTTTCATTTCATTTATTCTACTATAATTCATTGATCTACATTTTCCTTTCCTCTGTAGGTAACAGCTTTTAAAGATTACCTTGAAAAAATAAAATGTGATAGAAAAAAATTCTCCACATGACTCAAAACAGCTTGGATTTGTTCTGTCTTTTTTGTTCATTGTTTCTTCCAGAAAAGTGAATTAGTTAATATCCTCAGGCGAAAAAACAAAAAGTAACATAACAAACAAAACAAGCAAATCTTGTTTTGTTCATTGTTACCCTATTGAGTGTTAATAAGAATAATTAAGAGATAATTGTTAGCTTCACTTCATCAGCTCAATGAGCGAGTCATGCTTTAAAGTTTATTTACATCTTATTTTTGGATTCAAGTAAAAATTTTTAAAGTTTTATTTATGTAAGTCATTTTAATACAGACTATGACCTTGCAACAAAAGATCTTAATAAATTTAGCTACTATTATAGGCTTATGGCAATCTTTTTTCATGTTGTAAGACAGTTTTCATTTTCAATGTGTTTTTTTACTGTTTTAGGTAGGATTTCTAGTTCAATTTCTTTTTAAACAGTTATTTTATTTTTACTATTGAGTTTTGCATCTTAGTTTTATGATTAGGCACCTCCTTACATTATCTTTCCACTTCTAAGATTTTAGATGATTCTATCTAGGTTTCTAGTTACAAAATCAAGACATAACACAATAAAGCATTCTTTTCTTTCAAAAAAAAGGTATGTATCTGTTGCTATTCTGTAACAATATATTTATTGTCATTATTGTCCCTTGCTTCTTAGCAATAATAAGGGCAGAGTAGTATTCTATGCAGCAGGGCTTGCTAAAATCGGGAACCCAGGTTTTGCTAGCCTCTTGAAATAGTTATTTTCCAGCCAAGTTCTCTTTACCAGTGATGCCAGAGGTATTAAAAGCCTGAGACAGTGGGATAGGCACACCGTGTGGCTTTCATTGGTTCTGAAAATGCATTAGGAGGAAGGAGGAGCCTGCAGAGCCCAGGATCATCCCTGCGGGTAGGCCCTGTGTCGCCCTGCACCACACCATCAGCTGCCTGCAGAGCCCTCGCTGGTCCTCTGAGAAGAGGCACTCACAAAATTCTCCGGTCCTCCTGCAAGGCAGAGTTACATAGAGTGTGTCTGGCATCACAACAGTAATCACTTGTGTGGGGCTCTTCTCATTTCAGATCTGCAGACAGGAGAGGACCGCAGACAGGGAGCTGCACCCCTACAGTCCCACCTTGCCCAGCACCTGTCCAGTCTGGCAGACCTCTGACCGCACCGTCTCCTCTCATGGTCACTGATGTGCAGACATCGCAGGCTGTCTTTCTCCAGATATCAGGTTTTCTTCAGAGCCTCTCCTCTTGCTGTTCAAGCACTCATCTTCATTTATGTATCTTCTATCTTTACAAAGTGTGAAGCAAATAAAGGTATTGATCACAGAATTGTGAACATACCTGCATCTTGCAATTTCTCACTCAATAGTTGTCTATTCTTACAGCAAATGTCTTTGTTTTTATAGTGTCCTCACCTTATCAGGTTGTTTACTGTGAGAACCACTTTAGGGGCATGATTTAATTTGATTCACATAAACAATCAAGAAGTAGATACAATTATTAAACCCATTTTCCAGATGAGGAAAGTGAAGGATGAAGAGATTAAGTAACCTGGACTGGGCTAATGGGGAAGCCTGGGTTCCTAGCCAGGCAGAGAGACATCAGAAAGAATCAATACTCATTGTCCTCAGGATCTTGCCCCTGGAGATTTCCTTATGGGGTATGGTAGGAGATGAATTTTGTCAAATGCATCTTGGAAATCTATTTAAATGATCCTTTTTAATCTTAACCTCTAATGATACATAAATCATTAGCATTATACTGAGGAATCTCTGCATTTCAGAGATGAGGTATAATTTGTCAGCCTTATATTAAGGTTGAATGCACTTTATAATATTTTATTTGCTTTTTCTTTTTTTTTTGCATTGCCATCTAGAATTGTGATTGGTCTAGATAATTATCTTTGTGCTTTACTTTTAATCAAATGTAAGTTGAAGTTTTCTGGCCTGGTTAAAACAAAGTTTTTATTCCCCCCTCATAGTCTCACTTTTAAAAAAGTATCTGAGTTATTTCCACCATAAGGCTGTGTCTTTAAGGGGATGCAAGACCACCTAAGGGCAGTGTTTTGTGTAAATCTCTGGTGTTTCTGATAACTCTAGCAACAGTGATTATTGGGATTTAGAAAAGCAAAGTCCTCAGTAGTCTTCATGTACATGGAGTCATGCTTGTTTTGAGGGGGTGGGTGGTGGTGGTGGGAGCAGGGGTTGCTTTACTTATTTTTTCTTAAGATTTTTTTTTTTTTTTTTTAATTAGGCAGCCTGGTTGGGGGGGGTGGTGCTCAGCGGTTTAGCGCCGCCTGCAGCCCAGGGCGTGATCCTGGAGACCCATGATTGAGTCCCACATCAGGCTCTCTGCATGGAGCCTGCTTCTCCCTCTGCCTGTGTGTCTGCCTCTCTCTCTCTCTCTCTCTCTCTCTCTCTGTGTGTGTGTGTCTCTATGAATAAATAAATAAAATCTTTTTAAAAAGATATATATATATATCTTTAAAATATTAGGTCAATAATATTTTTTTTTGTAGAATACTTTCTCTTTGAATTTTGTATATCATGAGTTTTCATTTTTCTGGCATAAATGCCAAGGAGGATGGTTCCTGGGGTTGTATGGTAGTTGCATGTTTTTCGTTTGTTTATTTTTGTTTGTTGTTGGGAACTGCCATGGCATTTTCTATAGTGGAAAATATATGTTTATGTTTAGGACAGCAACATAGGAGGGAGCGCCATGCCCCACATCGGTATTTGGTATCACCAATGTATTTCATGTTAGCCATTCCGGTAGATGTGTAGTGAAATTTCATTGTGGTCTTAGTTTGTGTTTTCTTACCAGGTAATGATTTTCAGTATTTTTCACTTGTGTCTCTGCCATCTGTATCCTCTGTGAAATGCCTGTTTATGACTTTGGCCCATATTCTAATTGGATTTTTTTTTTCTGTTGAATTTTGGAAGTGTTTTTCCTCCTATATTCCAGATAGTAGGATTTTGTCACATATGTGGTTTGCAATTCATTTCTCCTAGTCTGTAGGTTGTCATTTTATCCTCTTAACATGAACCCCGACAGAACTGTAGTGACTATCTTTGCTAAAATCCAGTTTATCAATTATTTATTTTATGTGTTGTGCTTTTGCTTTTCCTGCATCTTTCAGAGTCCTCTTATGTTTGTTTTATATTTGATGTCCAGGCTTTTTAGTTGACATAGTGGGAGGAATAGGGAGAAGGATGTCTACTCCATGTTCCCATTTTAACGTTTTATTATTATTTTATTATAACAAAGTGAAAAACAATTTTCAAACTATTTCAAAAGAATTTATTTAGGCAATGTTTTATGGATTTTAGGTAACCCTCACTTATTTTCATGTGACAAAGTCTTTTGATTCTTCTGCAACTGTTTAATATTCATCATTTTATGTGTGTTCTGCCCATTTCCATGTGTTAGGTTATTTCCTAAATTGGCATTTTGATATTAGAGATAGTCTGATCAATTTAGGAAACATGGTAAAACAGATCTTTGTATTCCTCTAACAGGAGATCTTTCTCTGGCATGATAGAAAGATCAGGAAGTAAGAAGGTCTTTATTTGGAGATAATTCTGCTGCTTACTCTGGTCTTCTGAGTGTTGCATTTATAATTTGAGCCTCTGGTTCCTCATCTATTAAATGAAATAATAATGTTTAGTCTAGAGAGAAGGGACATCTCTACCCATTTTACTAATAGATGTTTCTGTTACTCCATCCTGTTTGCCTTCTTCTAACAGAGAAAAAGATAAAATGTAATTTAATTATTTACATCTCAAGACAGTGTTTTGGTGGCAATTACTGATGGTTGAAGTTATTCTGTCTTAAAAAGCCCAAACTCATGTTCCTTTCTCATTCTCTATTTTAAGAGTAGTTCAGACCCAGGCAGAGTCTAGAAGCTTGGGGATGACCAAGTATGTGAACCATGCTTATGATAGATTCTCTGTAGCTGGGTGGATCAGTGGACTTTATGCCCTTCCTGGAGTTTGTTCATCTCTCTTCTCTCTGTCTCTGTCTGTCTTTCTCTGTCTCTTCTTCCTCAGTGTAAGGAGTAAGGCTCCCTGCTTACTGCAGGAGAGAAGGATGTTTAGAAGAATGTTCTACTTACGCAGTGATTGCTCACTGTAACAGGAAGACCTAAGTCAATATTGCTGTTGTTCAGAGGTATTTGTTGTTTCCTGGAGTGTCTGTGTAAATTCTGATACAATCAGAAACTGGGTTATTTCCTATTTAATTCTAATAAATCACCAATTTTCTCTCTGCTTCATGCAGATATCTAGGGCAGAGATTAGAAAATGAACAAAATTAGATTTGGTTGCAATTTAGAAATTTTATCATCCATGGAAAGTCATGTCTTAATTATCTCATTTATGAAGTTTTGTTTCTGATTATGGCTAGTGAAGGGTGAAGCATTTAGGTGGTTTTATTTCATTCTAGTATTGCTTCTGTATTTTGGCAGTCTGAATTCCTTTTTCTATATAAGGCAATTGAATTTAATTTTTACCTGTTAAAATGATACGAAGGTAGTTCCAAAAACTTTCTTTTAATTGCCATCTTGTGTATATTAAAATATTTCCACGTGACAAGGCAATGTCAGCTACTTGATTCTGCAAATTCCCAATGTTTCAAGTAAAATCTCATGCTATACTCATATAAGATTGAAAAATATTTTAAAATGGCAAAGACCTGCATATTTTTTCTAGTAACTTCTATTTTTATTAGCCATTCTATAGCTAGTAAACACCTCCATATTTCATACTCTGTGACTAATCACATGGGTAGCACGTAAAGTAACCCAAGGGTTAAGAGTAACCCACTCAAGATATTATTACTGACGTTGTGCCACCAATTTTGAATGCAAACATTAAAAACACAGGTTTGGGCTGTCAACAGCTATGCATTTTTGATTGATTACTGCATTACAATGCTATTGTAAAAGAAATATCTCCAGACAGGCAATTGCCTTGTGAGATGGATCTAGACTCACAGGTGAATATAACTTTTTAAAAGGTGGCACAGCTGTAATTCTTTACGTGCCACAACTGTCATTCAAACAATTTCTTCAAGGATTATTGGCTACTCCATAGTCTGTGGCTTATATCCTGAAAAGTATATCGATGTCCAATTACAACTCCCTCCCATGTTAAAATACATTAGCTGCATCCTTGAAAATTGCACATTGATTACCTAATTTTCCTTCTCCCCCTCAAGCATCCTGTCCTTGTGCTTCGTCTGTAGGGCTATTTTCCTTGCTCAGAAGCATGGGCTTCATTTTGTGCATGTCCTAAAGCCAATGGATGGACTGGCCATCTGCTGCAGTGTCTTAAGTGTTAGCTCTCATTCGCCCAGGAGCTGCACAGACCTGCTTCAACCAGTTCAATAATATTCTCATCGTATACAGCTCAGTTCTGACAAGGGATCAGCACTGAGGCCTCACCTAGTTCTTGGTGACTCCTCTCAGCCATTTTCTGGGTTCTCCACTCTTTTTACCACCTCCTCTCAATTTTATTCTTCCCTACATCCCTTCTCTAATGATGTCCTCTCCCCAGGTGTTTAGAAAATCCACACTGTAAGACTATATCTTACCTTTGCTCAAGTTCTGCATTGCCAGAGAAAATCAACCCAATGTCCCTCTGACATATAATTCTTAGCAGGATAAAAATCCAAATCGTTTTCATTCAGATTGCCTACCTCTTACAAGCTTTGTAAGGAGTCTCTGTTCCTTTTAACCTCACATCTTCAGTGTTTTGCTAACTTTCACATTCTGTGCAGTCATCTCTGTTTAATGCTTCAAAACACTGACAATTTTTTACCAACTTTGTTTTCATATTTTTATATTATCTTTAACCCCATCAAACTCCAAACTTACCTAGGCCCTTGAAACCCAAACCAGAATTCTATTTTTTTTTCCAAATTAGAATTATTTCAGCCATAGAGATGTGATACTATAATAGGTTCAGTTTTATTGTGGTTAAAAAGAGTCCAAAATTTCAGCCCTTATAGCAAGAGCTTATTTCTGGCTGAAACTGTAAATCCAGATAGTAGGTTGGCTTTATCTTCTTCACGATAAGGTCATCATTACCTATATCTTTCTTATTCATAAACTTTTCTAAAATCCTCCATATACAAAGTTCGCTTTCTTTCTTTCTTTCTTTCTTTCTTTCTTTCTTTCTTTCTTTCTTTCTTCTTTCTTCTTCTTCTTCTTTCTTTCTTTCTTTCTTTCTTTCTTTCTTCTTTCTTTCTTCTTTCTTTCTTTCTTTCTTTCTCTTTCTTTCTTTTTTCTTTCTTTCTTTTCTTCTTTCTTCTTTCTTTCTTTTCTTCTTTCTTTCTTTTTCTTTCTCCCAAACAGCATAGCCACTTCTATTTCATCTGTGGTTTCTCTCCACCTGGTATTTCCAGCCCACTTCTAAGGACTTCACTCCTTCCAATATTGTAGCAATTATTTCATGTGCAATCTTCCTTGATAAATAAGGTCATGCCTTTAAACACATTTAAGGTAACATGTTAAAATCACGTGTGTGTGTGTGTGTGTGTGACTGTAATCTATAGATTCTCAGAGGAGAGAAATTAAGACAGAAACAATTTCTAGACTCTTCGAAATTAGGAAGGATTTGTAAACAAATGACCTCAGTGTGGGCTTTTTGAAGCATTCATAGGAAAGGCTCTGATTTCCTAGAGAAAATAATTTAATACAAGTAAGTTTCAGTTATGTATATTGACCATAGTCAATGAGGCTGAGGAAAGTAAAAGAAGAAAATTGCAGGTGCTTTGAAATAATATAGATTTTGCTGTAGAACATATTTATAAATTGCTAACTATATTTTTTGGAGTGTTATAAGAGTTTCTATGTCTTTAATGCTTTGGTTCCTATATTGGATTTTTGGATATTGACAATTTTATTTCCTCAAAGAGAATGTTGCTCTGTTTTATTCCTCAGATCAGTAATAGTTAGGTGAACCCTTATGTTTACCCACCAGGAAGTCAGTACCCCCCTCACTTCCATGATTGGATTAAAACATTCTAAATGTAGCTGTACTTTTCTATTTATAAATGTAATTACTTTATCATATTTATCCTATCTACTAAACTATAAAAGCTATAAGTCTGAAAGACATATCGGTAAGTGACTATTAGTCAAAAGCTGAGCATACAGTAGCTTCCTAATAAAGGTTTTGATTCAGTGAAACCATTCAAAATTTCTTTAAAGTATTACTCTGTAGATATTAATCTTCCAAGGTGCAAATAGTATAGTGAAATGATTCAGGCATACTTAACCTCTAGTTGAAATCATGTTTCCAATAGTCTGAGAATTAAAATAAATGATTTTCCATTTAAGCTTTGTTAATTGTGTCCTAAATGTGAGATTAATTTTGACCCAATACACTTTAATAAAAGGCCTAGGAGATATATTTAGATGTATCTGTGCTATAAAAGCCAAGACATTTTAAATTGTAAACAATAGCAAATCTTACTTAAACAATAGAATGTAATCTACTGACTCATGAAAACAAGAAGCACAGGATAAGGTTGACTCCAGTAAGATTTGTACACGCAGGTCCAAACAATGCGCAATGGGATGGGAATGTAATGTCTATTTCTCTTTCTTTCTTTCTTCTTCTCTTCTTTCTTTAGTTAGTGACGTTCGAATGTGGAGGGAGGGAGGGAGGGAGGAGGGAGGGAGAGGAGGGAGGGAGGGGAGGGGGGGGAGGGGGGAGGAGGGAGGGAGGGTTATTTCTTATTCTTCTTCTTTTTCTGTTGATTTCTTCTTTCGATTTCGTTCTTTCTGCTTTCTTTCTTTCTTTCTTCTTTCTTCTTCTTCCCATCGTCTATCATTTATCTCTGTCATCAATCTATTCTCTCCTCTCTCTTTGCCCCTCCTTCCATGCTTTCTATTTTCCTCTCTCCCTCCTCTCTTCCATCTTTAGACTTCCCTGTCCTAAAGACTGGCTTTATTCCCAGGGAGGGCCCTTCATAGTGATGAAAAAAATATCCAATGGCAATTCCCACGGTACCTTCTTCCCACTTAGCAATGCAGGATCAATAAAGCGTGTTTTTCTAAATAGCAAGTGCAAAATCTGCAAAATTCTTTTCAATTCATGATGTTGTATCACATACCAACTACTGATTCAATCTCTGAAGTGACTGGGCTCGGATGTGGGACCATTGGGAGTGAGAACGGCCCCATCTAAACAATGATTCAGCATGGAAGACAAGTGGTTTCCGAAGTGGTTGCTAAGGAAGCAAATTTATGTTGCTGCCATAGATACAGTAAGGCTGATGAGAGGTGGGTTCATTTCTGTCCTGAGTGGTTTCATTCCGGATTCTAAAGTGTGACCTAATGACTTGCCTTTCATACACTTGGTGGGAAAAATGCCTGATGTAATGACTCCTTTTACTTCTGTCACTCTTTTGAAATAATTTTATGTTAAAATATCTTTGTTTCTCTCTCTGTGGCAGAACTAAGATTCAGCTATACTTTTTACTTAAAATTCTCTGAATCCAAATGTCAGGATTTGGAGAATAGTTTTCTATTAAGCATATGATTGATTTATTGTGTTTACCCCTGCTTTTCTGTGTACATTTCCCTGAAGTGCTTGTGTATTTGCACACCCTTTTCTTACCTAGAATCAACATCCACTTAAACCACCGACTGGCTCTAATATCCAAGTGCCATATTATTCTATCTCTTCTAAAAATAGAGCATAACTTGGAACAAATTTAATATATTAATTATTGTACTTCATTAATCATTGACTTATTTTTGTTAATTAATTTATAGATGTATCAAAAACTCAAAATAATATGAAAACAAGTGTGGTGAGAGATATAAAGAAATACTTAGGGACACCTGGGTGGCTCAGTGGCTGAGTGTCTGCCTTTGGCTCAGAGCAAGATCCTGGGGTCCTGGGATCGAGTCCCACATCAGACTCCCTGCATGGAACCTGCTTCTCCTTCTGCCTGTGTCTCTGCCTCTCTCTCTCTCTCTCTCTCTCTCTCTGTGTGTGTGTCTCTCATGAATAAATAAATTAAAAAAGAAAAAGAGAAAAAAAGAAATACCTAGTCATCTCTGTCTCTTAGGTACATGTAATTTAACTGAGGGGATCATCAAATAGCATTTTCAACATTTTCAACAAACAATGTTTCCCATCCAACTGGTCATGGGATCAAGGAGATATAGACCATGGAATTTACAGGAACATAGATCATCATGAAAGAGTGTTTTCTGGGGTGTCTACATGAAGTAGAATCTTAATGGAATATTGTTTAGAAGTTAGTGGGAAGCAGGAGGAAAATTTCTACAATTTTGTCTGCATTTTAGAAGATAGTGGGAAGCAATAGAAAAATGTTTATAATTTTGCCTGTTTCTCAACAAAGTGGAAAATTTCTTGCCACAGACAAATTTAACTTGATGATAATGAGAAATAGTCTGGTTGACTTTCTGTTTTACTTAGCTGATCTGATCATGTTGTTTTTGCAAATCACTAAGCAGATCGAATGACCCAGATTGAGGAGCAAAAACACAGGAGTTAAATTTTAGGTGAATACAGAGTTAAACAAACATAATATTTTAAAACGTATTCAACTCTATGATCAATAGTCAGTTTTGGTTATAACTGATAGGAAGGATGGTGATAATAGCTAATAGCTAATCATGGCTAATAATGAATGTTTATGACAGGTATTATTTTCAGCCATTTGTTTGTACAACTTCATTGAATTATTTCATCATTTAGAAACTGCTATCATCTATAAAGATATAAAAATTGAAAATAATGTTTTCATGAGATTATTGATTCTAATACGCTATTGCATCCTGGAATTTTTCTCTTTTATTGTGCAATTTTACTAATTAAAATGCTTTACATATCTATTGTATAAAACAAATGCATATTTTAATTATTGCACAGAAGCTGTTCAATCTTTAAAATCCACCCCCCCCAAAAAAGAACAAAAATAGATTGTTCTTTAAACCTTGATTTTGAAAGATCATCTTTCATTTCCTAACTGACTTTGGGCAAATAGTGAATTGCTAATTTTCTGCTTTTATCTTCATTTTGTTTCATGTTATTTAATTATTTTGCATAAGTAGGAGTATCACATTTCAAAGAGAATTTCTTGTAGTTATTTCTATAGTCAAGTGGGATTTTGCAAACTAATGCATCACCTAAACCTTACAGGAACATTAGAAATTGCTTGTTTTTATCACCTTTTTAAAGATCTTGCCATAAAATTTATCAGGTAAAATACAGTTGTTTCAGTGATCAATTTACTGTTAGAAATACTCTGTATATTCTTTAAAAATGCATTAACTTACAATCACTTATTAATGTTTTTAATTTCATAATTTTTGAATTAAATAACTTGGCTTTATAATGAATTTCATGTAAAATAAAGAAATCAATAAAAATCATGTCAAATTATTTATTATATAAGGGATTTTTGTTCTGTATGGGGGAACTTAGTATTTTAATTGGTCTGTTAATTAATCATACTTTTCTCTTTGAAAACAGCTAAAGAAATTATATAGTATGTGTGCTCAGAAGACAAATGTAATTTGTAAAGATGCATGTAAATGACTCATTTTCTTAAAAGTAAGATAAGTGATTGTAATTACCCTACTTGTTTCATCACTTACTAGGTATGACTTTGTCTCTAATATTTATCACTTATGAAATGGGATTAATAAAGACACTTATCATATTTTTTTTCATAAGATTAAATGAGATTATGTATCAGTACCCTGAGAAAAATGCATGGTGCATGCACATACTCAATATATTTAGATGTTATTTTTACAATTGTTGGTAGTTCATATAACAATTACATTGTGTATTTTCACATACTTGTTTGGTAGGGATTGTGAATAACTGTATAAGGTCTAGTATTGGGCAGCCAGGGTGGCTCAGTGGTTTAGTGCCCCCTTCAGCCCAGGGCCTGATCCTGGAGTCCTGGGATCGAGTCCCACATCGGGCTCTCTGCATGGAGCCTGCTTCTCCCTCTGCCTGTGTCTCCGCCTCTCTCTCTCTCTCTCTCTCTCTCTCACTCTTACTCTCTGTGTCTCTCATGAATAAATAAATAAACTATTTAAAAATTTTAAAAAGTCTAGTATTTTCAGATAATGAAAACAAGTCAAAAATTCTTTTTATAAGTGTTTGATCTGTAAAATGCCAATCAAATCATTGGTATTTTTTCCAGAATCTCATTGAATGTATGAGATTCCATCTGAATCTTGACTTCCAGGATTTTCTTTGGAAATTTACTATGGAGATATTGCATAGGCCTTATACCATTTAGGATGTTAAAACCAGTGAGATCATAGCTAAAAACCAAAATAATGCCTTATTATCCACTTAAATGATTGGTTTTATATGTATTTGTTACATAATTTCTAATGTTTTTTTTTCTTACAAATGCTTTTTAAAGATGTTTCTAACACAACACCTCATAAATTTTATGCAGCTTCATCCAATAAGGCCAAGAAATAAAATTTTTAACTACATTACCTCTGGACACAGTGTTACAGAATAGTCCTTGAAGAAGGCAAATTCAAGGAGCATTACTATCAATGAAGATAAAATGTGAAGAGGGGAAACCCTATCATCAATGTCACAACGCAGTTATTCTCAACACCCTGGAGGATTCCCAGGGCCGTCTGTACCATGGACAGAACTGGAGAAGTAGATTCATGTGATCCTTAGTGTTCCTTGGAACAAGGATAAATAAATAAATAAGCTGCATTTAGCTTCCCATCTTTCCAGCAACACCAAATCCTCTCTGCTCCCCTTTGCTTGACTAAACTTGAGACCGTTTTCTTCCTGACTCCAGGCCTTGACCTCCCTTTTCTGGGAGCAATTACTTTAGAGAACTTGTCAATTCTTCCTCTGTGCTGTTGCAATGAAAATCTTTAAAAAAATCTTTTTCCACGGGTGCCTGTGTAGCTCAGTCCATTAAGCATCTGGCTGTTGGTTTTGGCTCAGGTCATGATCTCAGGGTCCTGGGATCAAGACTCTTATCGGGCTCCCTGCTCAGCTGGAAGTCTGCTTCTCCTTCTCTGTCTCCTTCTGCCCCTACCCCTGCTCATGCACGCTCTCTACAATAAATAAATAAATCTTAAAAAAAAAAAAAGTCTTTTGCCAGCCTTAAGACACAGGGAATATCTTTTTCAATCATCAGGGAGCTGTCCTTTGAAATGTTAGAAGGAAGATGGCACCCTTGTCTTATTCTGTGTGGTAAGGTGGGTGCCCAAGTTTGATGAACCCTAATGTCCAACCTGTGAAACTATCTTCCGTGATGGAGTATGAGAAAGTTTACATTTCCTTCGAGTAGAAAACACAGATGGCCTAAGATGCCCCCACCCTAGCTCTTAAAAATTACCCAGCTCCTGCCCCCCATGCCCTCGCTCCAGCCAGAGAATTTGAGCCAGACTGAGTTCCCATCTCCTTAATTGCAATGATCTCATTGAATGTATGAAAGTATGAGTCAAGGAAGAGTAAAGTCTTCCTTGACTCTTTCAATTTGCTTGGTGCAATTTTAGCTTTGACAACATCCTCTGCCTCATTTTTTTTCTTTCTTCCTGTCTTTGTTGCCATCAACACAGGTCATCTATGACACGTCCCAACAGAATCTGTCTATCTTTCCTTATTTGTGTTTTCACATAGTCTTTTTAGAAATGAGAAAATAACAATTTTTCTTTAGAAGCATGCTAATTTTAAAAATATATAGACTTTCTTTGAAACTCACCACTATGTAGGTCATTAGGGTTTTTGTGTGGGTTAACCCCATGCGTGCACTGTTGTTATGATGCGAACTCAATATTTACATAACCAGAAATTTTTATTTATTTTAAAATTTTGAGTCAGATCGTAGGTACAATGATAGTACCAAGAACTTTTGAACTTTTTTTACCTAAATTCATCAATTGTTAGTGTTATGTCCTATTGTTTTGCTATTGTCCTATTGTTGTCCTATTTGCTCTTTTTATTTATATTTTTTTCTATGAGTTAGTCATTTGTCTTTCAACTCTTTATGATACTTTTTCTCCAGTAATTGCTTTTAATGTAAAATCTATCAATTTTTGTTTTGGTTTATATCATATTTAGAATGTCTTTTCCACTTTGACCTTTCGATAGAAGAATTTATCTTTTTCTGTTAGTACTTGTGTCATGTTTCACATTTATGTTATTTATGAATTTCAAGTTCATTTGTGTGTACTGGGTGGGGAACAAATCTTATATCTTTTCCTAAATGCCTATCAGGTTTACCCAGGATCATGGGTAAGAAGTTCATATTTACCACAGTATTTTGAGATATCACCTTCATCATATATTTTCTGTGTCTATTAGCATAATTTTTAATCTGCTCCATTGGCTTGATATCTGTACACCTGTGCCAGCTCTTTTTAAAAAGGACTTTGAAGCATATTTTAATATCTGCTGGGTTAAACAGTTTTCAAGCTCTTCCTTTTCAGTGCTTTCCTTGATATTCTTATGTATTTATTTTTCTATATGAACTTTAGTATCAACTTGTGTTGCTCAATCAAATCATTGGTATTTTTTCCAGAATCTCATTGAATGTATAAATCACCTTCTGAGGTCTGACTTCTTATTGACATATTTTTCATTTTTGAAGGGTAAAATTTTATACTTGCTTAAAAATAGAGTGAAATAAGAATTTGGACTATAGGATCAGAATGACAAACAGAAACTAAGGTGTTTTCCATTTGTAAATTAGATCTCTAAGAACACATAATAGTCATTAATTATGAAATGGTTAGTAATTATGGTTCATTCACTGGCTTTTATTAATACTGAATGAGAGTAAATAACTTCTGCCATATAACCTGATTATTAGGGAAAATTCTAACTACATAAACTTCTATTAATTTCAGTACTTCCTTGCCTTGGTGAAGGAAGCTTGGGTTGTATATTTGTTCTCATATACATGCATTCCTACCCATGCCTGTGCACACCTGTGTGTCTTCTTGGTACAAGTACTGCACTAAACACTATGTGTGGACAATAAATGATGCATAAAAGTAGAAAAGGAAACTCCTTTCAGGAAGTCTCCTTTCTAAAAGGTGAGGTCTATATTGATCAAATAAGTGTAAAATTGTGACTTTCTTGAGGAAGTGACCTTTGAGCTAAAATGTGCTGGAAGAGTAGGAGATAAAATGAGGGCCAAAAGCAAGGGAGAGAGTTCTGGTCGGTGTGAAGGCAGATGGAAGTCAGGAGATAAAGGAGGCTAGAAGGCCTAGAGAGCATGGCCTAAGATGTGTGATAAACAGCCAGACTAGGCATATCTGCAGGTGCCATGTTGCAGTCTTTCTTGAAGAAAAGGAAGCCGTCATACAGAATGAGTCCAGGTAAAGAGAGCCAGCTGTAACCATGCATTTAAATATTGAAACAATCATTTTGGCTCATTTGTAAAAAAACAAGGAAAAAGTTGTATGAGGAGAGATGAGGAGAGGGTAGTTTGGCCATTACTGCCATTGCCCAGGGAGAGGTGGCAGTTTGCTTTAGAGTCGTGGTGAAGGAAATGCTGTGAATGACACTTGAGGATCTTTTTTATTCATTTATTTATTTTTCATGAAATGGACACAGCTTTGGTGAATTAGAAATGGTGAGGGACACTCTATGCTTGGTCTTATGGAATGAGAGGTGTATGGCACCCATGACTGATAGAGAGGATGGAAGGATAATTGGCTTTGGCTGGAGGGTGTGAACATCGCAGTTAGGAGCACTCCAGAGGGAGCAACTTCAAGCAGGAGGTTAGATATGTGAGTTTGGAACTCAAAGGCCATGCCTATGTTGTTTCTAAAGTAGATTTAGGTCATATGCATGAATTTATAGGTCTGTTTATTTTAAATGCTAATGGACTTTGCAGGAGAGCCATTCTATCCACATGTACTTGGTCATAAACGATCTCCCTCTCGGGAGGTTTGTGTTTCTTGGTCACCTGCACAAATAGAAACGATGCACGTGGAGATTCATAGAAGAATGTTTTTCTTTAGACTTATCCCATGGCATAAAGATTAGAGAAGTATAGAGCAGAATCAGAAGCATAAATATCTATTTAGGAATAAAAGCAAAAACCACTTTTAAAAAATAAGATTTATTTATTTTAGAGAGAGAGCATGTGGGGAGGGGCTGACGGAGAAGGAGAGAGAGTCTTAAACAGACTCTTCAATCAGTGTGGAGCCCAACACAGGGCTCGATCCCACAACCCTGAGATCATGACCCAAGAGTAATGTGCTTAACTGGCTGTGCCACCATGGTTCTCCCCAAACCACTTTGTTTTGCAAAACAACAGGCAACTGTCTGGTCTAGAGGGTCTCGGTTCCCCTTCAGGCTTGGGAAGAGCTGATGCTAGACCTTTGATGAGTTAGTTAACCTATGCCACCAATGGACTATTGAATAGGGTTTGTGAGATAAAAAATAGAAGAGATAATGTCTGAGAACTCTTTGCATTTTAATATTGTAGAAATACATCATTTCTGATATTCTTCAAATGTGTCCCCCATGCACACACACTTTGCATCTTAATTCTCAACTTAAATTATAGCATACCCTGGCATAGCAACTGATAGAAGAATCTTTCTTGTAAGATTTTCTGCTATTCATTTGCATAAAACAGAAATTATTAAGATTGCTTTAGAGCACCAGTTTTTCCCCTCATGGGTCCATGAAGAAGTGTAATGTTCTCAAAGGTAAAATTTCCCAAGAGGATAGTGCCTCATTACCATTCTTCAAAAGCTGTTAGGATCTCCTGAACCATAAAATGTGATTTAAGAAAAAAAAGATAAGGCACTATGTTTTTTTTGTAGGTGATATTTTTTAAGTCAAATAAAATTATTACTTTTATATTGGGTTAGCTAAGATAAATTAATAAAACAGTTAATAATATAAAATTTTATTTATTGAATTTCTATAAGATTAGGAGCAAAAGTGATACACCTTTGATACCAAGATATTGTAAAGCCACATGTCACATAGACGTATTTAGGAAAAATTTGTGTTCTGTAAGAAATTTTCTCAATACTTTTTCCCTAAATATTACAGAGATTATTTTTGAATTAAGTATCATCAAATCTCATCCATGTTTTGTTATTGTTTCCAAATAAATTTACATCTGCTTTAATGTAACAGAAATTTTATAAAGGAAATAAAATGCCTTATTATTTAGTTTCTATACCATGTTTGGTATGTACCATACGTTTTCCAGAACTATCATTATTTCTATTCATCCCTAGTTGAATAAACCTAAAATCCCTAGATTGTTACCTGGTTACTTTGCATACCACTATGCCTTGAATGTAGTAGGTGCACAGTGAATACTTAAAGATCCATGTAAAGATATTGGGGCCAGGCATATTTTCCTGCCCTTTTATGACACAGGACCAGCCTGGGTGAAACCCAGCTGCCTGCTCGGGGAAATGCTAGAAGATAAGATGTGAAGGAAACAACATGGCTTGCTCTTAAGGCCCCTTCAAGAAGTTTGCCTTCCTGTGCCCACCAATCCAAGCTAACTCTGTCTCATTCCAAACTCTGTCCAAATTCTGTCCCACCCCAAAATGCTTTAAAATCATCCAAGGTAAGGGCTAAAACCCTGTGGATACCTGAAATCTCCTGTTCTGAGATCCTACAAAGACTTCAGCAGAGAAGTGTTCCTCCTTACTATGGTGTATCTAATAGCATTTTCTTGATTGACACATTTCTCTGGTGATTTTTCGGGAAATCAACGGTCAATTATTATGGATGTCATGCTGAGATCAGAGACAGACTCTTTCCTCAGACTCTACTCCATTTCCTGAGGCAGGTGGAACTGCCCCATGGCCTCCCTCTGACCACCTGGTAAGATGTGCCCTGCATTTTCTCTGACCTCAAATCTCCTTTCTTCAGGCCTTTGAAGGAAGATTTCTTTAATTATCTGAAGTGGTGTGAAAACTCTCATCCTTGTGGAGAACTTTGCTTGGTAACCCTCCACTTTACAGATATCTGTCCAATTTTTACTTCTGGTTTTTGTTCCTTCTTATGCATCACTGTCTTTGGTACTTCCTTCTCTGAGCCTCTAAGAGAAAGTTTAGCAGGAAGAGTAGATCCCTGTTTCCAACACATCCAAAGAGCTGGTGACTTCAGGTCTCATCAATTGGCCTCTTTTGAGGACAAACTTAGCTTGAGTCACCTTTTCAATATAGAAAATAGCTTTCTCCAGTCTGAGGTGTAACTGGGGGTAGCTTCATTTAGTTTTATCTGCCATCTTGAAACTAGGATGTGTCATGTCTCCAGCTGACAGGGCTGGTCTTTGGTTGTGTCCTGGAGATATATCCTTTGCACAAATGTGGTTGTTACTAGTGGTTGCCATGTCCATGAGTATTCACTGTTCGGCCCCATAATCCAAATCACCTGCTTCTTCATATTTTAACCTATGTGTGTGGGACCCCCCACAGGGACAGTGCTAGCCAGGACAATGAGAAATTGCACTGGCCACTTGGGAGAATCTTGACATAAACAGCACAGTTCATTTTAGAAGCACATAAAAGAGACATCACACACTCAAAATAAGAGATCTCTCCCTTCAATTCTTACCCCTCTTTCCTTCCTTTTTCATTATCATTATTGTTATTAATTGTTATTATTATTATTTTATCTCAGGGAACAGTATAGAGATGGATTGTGATTTAGGGAATGCCTTTGGCCTGTGTAGCTTAGAGCTTTAATTTGAGAGCCTTGAAAATATTTTGATATGTGGACACATTCATATTTAAAGGATTTATATACATCTGCCATAATAGGAAAATATTTGGCCAGATAAAAGTGACTTGATTTTGGCACAGAAACTACTTTATGTTTTATTCTCTCATTTTATCCCCATGTAAAAATAATGTCAGTCTAATATAGAAAATCTTGGTTTAATTTCTCATGAGTTAAGCTTTTACAATTCAGATTTTATTTCTATGGGTCTGTTAAATTATCATTATTTTCACAAATTGTTCAGAATTACAAGAATTAAAAATGTGCTTCACCGAATCAAACTGTAAAACTAAGTATCCCTTAAAGGAGTTGATCTTATAAATGTTTCTAATCCTTCCTGTATAAAGGACAAATGCATTAGATTAAATTATAATTTCTAGATGTCTATTCAATGTCAAGATTGTAAAATAGCATTATATTAAAGTAATTAATAAAACACAAAGTTTAGATACCTAGACAAACTCTAACAAAGAAAAACATATATAAACACTGATGACTGAGCAATTTTTAAGACTTTGCTGGTTATTTTTAGACATAGAATGGTTACAGGTTAATATGATGTGACATGTCTTTAAATGATAACACTATCCCCCCTACACACACACATCCAGATGTTCATTGGTAGCCTTAAATTTGTTAAGGTAATATAAAATGTATGCTCATAGAAAGACAATTAGTTAGACAATTCCCGTTTCCTATCTTCTAGTTTTCTTTTGTGTTGTTTACTTTGGTTAAAATTGGTAAAAATATAAGAGGGTTCCCTTTTCTCCGCTTCCTCTCCAACATTTGTTGTTTCCTGCCTTGTTAATTTGCCCCATTCTCACTGGTGTGAGGTGGTATCTCATTGTGGTTTTGATTTGTATTTCCCTGATGGCAACTGGTGCAGCCACTCTGTAAAACTGTGTGGAGTTTCCTCAAACAGTTAAAAATATACCTGCCCTATGACCCAGCAATTGCACTGTTGGGGATTTACCCCAAAGATACAAATGCAACGAAACGCTGGGACACCTGCACCCCGATGTTTCTAGCAGCAATGGCCACGATAGCCAAACTGTGGAAGGAGCCTCGGTGCCCAACGAAAGATGAATGGATAAAGAAGATGTGGTCTATGTATACAATGGAATATTACTCAGCTATTAGAAATGACAAATACCCACCATTTGCTTCAACGTGGATGGAACTGGAGGGTATTATGCTGAGTGAAGTAAGTCAGTCGGAGAAGGACAAACATTATATGTTCTCATTCATTTGGGGAATATAAATAATAGTGAAAGGGAATATAAGGGAAGGGAGAAGAAATGTGTGGGAAATATCAGAAAGGGAGACAGAACGTAAAGACTGCTAACTCTGGGAAACGAACTAGGGGTGGTAGAAGGGGAGGAGGGCGGGGGGTGGGAGTGAATGGGTGACGGCACTGGGGGTTATTCTGTATGTTAGTAAATTGAACACCAATAAAAAATAAATTTAAAAAAATTGGTAAAAATATAGATAGATGGTTAAAACAATATTAGATATGATGCTTAAAGAATTATGAATACAAGATAAAATGGTCAGCTTCTTAAGGAAAATGTTACAGTTTATGAAAGTAGTAAATTCAATGTGACTCTTTTATATTTATTCAATATGCTAAGAAAGTATTTTTGGCTAAAGTTCAAAGTTAAATTATCATCTATCTGATTTATATTATCCTTGTGTATGTCTAAACACAGATGTAGAAACTGTATCAACATCAAATTAAAAAACTGAGTGCTTGCCTCAAGAAATATTTACTTGTTCCTGGAAGAGAAGATGGTGGATCGGTGAAAACAGCTCTCAAGTAAACTCAAATTGTGAAACGAAGATTTCACTAAGATCCCTGGTTTCATGTAGTAAACTCTGTGCCCGGATTTCATGTACTAACCTTTGTCTGATTCCACACAATCGCCCACCCTGCAAGCTCCACCTCAAGACCACCCAGCCCAGCCTCCCAACCACACAAATACTCTCTTGAAATTTTCTCACATTGAGAAACTGCTAAGATCATTCAGGTGGCCCTCTCCCATGTTATGGTAAGCCTAACAGTTTTATTTGCTAAACAATTTTATTTGGTAGTCTTTTATGAATTCAAAAGGCAGTAGTATTGATAATAAAGCAAATACAACTTAAACATACTTACAAATGGATAACTGTATGGGAGATAGCTAGGATTCTCCAAAAGACGATAGTATTTTGAAATTTGAGCTTCTCCAAATTTTAACCTCAATAACATCTTTAAGATATGTCTAATAAAACATACAACAAAATAGTTTAGAGAACTTCCTCTCATTGAGACAACACTTCAATGATAAGAAAAAAAAAATAAAGGGTAGAGTTCCCCTGGAAGATATACTTTTAAAACTATAATGTGATTCCTTTATTGCTGACAGAAAGATTAGCTGTGAACGTAATTTTTTTTTTTTTTTTTTTTTTTACTTTTTCTTCTTAAAAGGATCGAACCAAAAGGGAGGTCATTCAGCAGCGCATCTGCCATATGCTGGGGGTGTGACAGAATGAGAACAGTTATAGCCCAAATTAAAATGTCTCATGGTAGTCTCTCCCAAGTGTTTCTGAAATGGAAAAATATAAAAGCCAAGGTCAGAAAAATGTCACCATTAGAACAAGCTGTCAAGCAGCCTCCTGAGGAAACGCATCCAGATGACTTCTACATACATAAAGTATGTTTCTTAAGTAGGAGGATATAAGAGTTAAATGTGCCTTCATTAAGCCTATCAGGATTGGAGAAAGACATCTTTCTCCGTCTCCTCTGGGAAGAAAAAAATTTCTTTTTTTCCCCCACTCCTCCAAACTTCTGGGATGTGGATCAAGAAATTGCCTGCAGCATTATGATTTCCAGCGGGTTCATAATTTGGCAGAGGGCGTTAGTGGAAAAGGGTCACTGGTCTGGTGTCAACTTGTGAGATCTTCCGAGTGGTAACCACGAGACCAGTCCATCCAAGAAGTTCTTACCCAGAGAGGTTCCCCTCACTGGCAGACCTGTCGACCACCTGTTGGCTCATAGGTCTGTTTCCTACTTCTGCCCACATTTTCCTGTGAAGAAGCGCGTTACCATGAACCATCGATTTGCAAAATTTGCAAGACTTGTGGTCACAAAGTTTTGATATTTGTCTTAAAGACCCATCTTCAATAATCTTAGAGTTGATTAAACATTTTCAAGAAAATGAAGACAGAAATACAGGGTTTTTTAAAGATTTTATTTATCTATTCATGAAAGACACACAGAGAGGCAGAGACATAAGCAGAGAGAAAACCCTGTGGGAAGCTCCATGCAGGACTCAATCCCAGGATCCTGGGATCATGCCCTGAGTTGAAGGCAAACACTCAACTACTGAGCCACCCAGGCATCCCCAGAAATACAGCTTTTAAAGTAGCTGAGGGAGTGGGTGATAAATCATTTACCGATAGGGATGCACAGATGGTGCATACTATACACTTCCACAGGGATGCATAGTCGGTGCAACACTGTGCTTCCTGCCCTGTTTGCTCAGACAGGAACTGAAAAAGAGCTAAAGCACTGTAGGTAGGAACAGGAACAGACCCAAACAGATCTTGGAACATATGACTCCACGGTACACGTCCACTGAACTCGATCCCTACAGACCATTAAAATCCCATGTCTGGGCTACTTGGGTTTAGTGCCTCCATAAAAGTGCCTTAATTAAGCTGCCGAGGAAGCCTGTGCCTTTGTCTTTTTTCAAAGGTTATTATACGAAACAGCCACATGAAGAAAATTTCCCTATCTTCAGCAAAATTACAAATTAAAACATTACCCCATTATACTAATGTCTCTTTTAAGATTTTGCGCAATAAATTCTGTAATGTTTAATGCCATATGTATCTACTTAACTTGTATACACACACGCACAGTCTGGTTTTCATGTTTCTGTTTTTTAATGACAACCACGTAAGACCATATTTTAGTTTTATCCTATCTTCTTGGAAAAGCCAAGTTAAACTGAATTTTTTTTTCTCTTTGGCTCCCCATACCATTTTCTCTAATCCTATTAGATTGTTTGTACTTTTATTTGCTCAACTTTATGTGTGGACCATAACCAAATGTACATCTTTGGGAAGTTTCCCAGTAATCAATAAATTTTCGGAGCTCGTTTTGAATCTGTAACAGTGACATGTACACATTACAGATTGACTTGTGGTTGAAGAAGCTGAGCATTGAAGGCATTAATTGACTTGCCCTCAGTCAAAAAGGCAGTGAATAGTACAGGGAGGGTTTTCATGTCTCTGAGCAGATCTGTCATTCTCTGTCTTATGTCATACTTACCCTTAAAGAGAGAAGCAAATTAAGCACCCTGCTTTCAACTATCTCCCTGCTGTCTGTCACTCTTGGTGCTTAAACTTGTTTGCTCTACCCAGTTGGGTTTTGAAGGCTTTCTCTAGCTTACCTGCATATTCCACAAAGTGAAGACCACTTTAGACCACGTCTATAGGCTAACAACATGCGCTATAAGCTCTAGCTTCCAGACAGGCACCAGGGAGGAAAGACGTATTGGAAGCTGTAAGAAGATCAAAAGGTACATCTACTCCAAAGAGAGGTTTTCGCATGTTTGTCACTCAGTGGTCTGCAAACCACACACATACACACACATTCGGGAAATAATTTTTGATGTCTGTGTTATTGATATCATCTTGATTTCTTTTTAAAACACTTTTTGTAAGAATAAAATAGCTTTCAGGAGCATTGATCTAGAAGCATCAACTGCAAATGAAAATGAAACTCACTGTTGCAGACTATTGCTAATGATGTTGAAGGGTCCACAGTCACTGCAGGTGATCGGTATCATTGATGGTAGGCCTCGATATGCAGTTATTAGAGAGATTTATAGAGACTTTCCTCTGGTACAATCTATTCTACACAAAACAGGAGGGATTTTAAAATACACTGTCCCAAAGGGGAAAAGTAAAGAAAAACTAGGAAGAGACACCTGCCTTTTTGGTCTCAGACATTCAAGGAATTTTTGGGGTTACTTGCAACATTAGAAAAGAAAACAGTGTATTTCAGGGTTCATGATCAAAGATCCCAGAGCTAACTCTCTGGGAAGTGGAAGTCAACTGGCATGTATTGTATTATCACCAAACAAAAGTGAAGTGTCCATCATGATGGCAGTCACCAAAGCAATGGTAGCATTTAAAAATGTGCAAAATTAAAAAAAATTTTAAAAATGTGCAAAATTTAGGAAGGTAAAAGAAATAAGGACAGTGAAGATAAGGAAGATGTAATATTACAAACACCAAATGAAGTGATGTTCAGACCATCCCCAAAGAAATGAAAACATGTCAGCAGATTTGAATTTCAATGAGTTAAGGGCTATCTGCGACTACAAGGAAAGAGTATTTTCTGCCTAATGCACAGAGTACGCCACTCAATTTGGAATTGTGCACGGAGGAGAGATGATGCTGTGAAATTCAAATGAATCAACTTTGGGGAGAAATAAACAAGACTATTGAAAGGATCCCAAATTCAATTCATATATTTTTAATTTAGAACAGAAAATCTAGGTATAGACATATGAAAAATTATACTTACCCAGAGGAAACTACGCATTTAGAAGAATCTATCATACCTTGTACTCTCATATTACCGAAACAGAGTATTTGGAGAAATAGGTGAATTAAAAATGGAAGCCACATCGTATTTCAAGTAGGAAAATAGAATTGGAAAATTTAAGTTTTCAATAGGAATTTGCATATGAACACATGTATTAGTTTTCTTTCTTTTTTTTTTTAATTTTTATTTATTTATGATAGTCACAGAGAGAGAGAGAGAGGCAGAGACACAGGCAGAGGGAGAGGTAGGCTCCATGCACCGGGAGCCCAATGTGGGATTCGATCCCGGGTCTCCAGGATCGCGCCCTGGCCAAAGGCAGGCGCCAAACCGCTGCTCCACCCAGGGATCCCCATGTATTAGTTTTCTATTGTTGCATAACAAACATCCACAAATTTAGTTGCTTAAAACAATAGTCAGTGATTATGTCAGTTTATGGCTTGTCAAGGTCCACTTCTCAGGATCTCCCAAGATCACTCACTCCCCCTCTCTGACACCCCCTGCCGTTTCCCCTGCTCCACGTTCCCACTTAGCACTTTCCAACATTCATATACCAAGTTAATATACTTCCTCCCTAGTTAACTATACATTCCAAGAAACAGGGATTTTGGTCTGTTTTGCTCACTGCTATATCTCCAACACCTAGTATATCTAATAGGTACTCAATAAATATTTGTGGAAAGAATGAAAGAATTAATCAGTCAATTAATTGTTGGATTAGATGGGTTCATGAGGAAGAGTTGAAAATGTATATTGTTGTTCTTTATGTAGTACTGAGTCATAGTACTAGGACTTCCCACTGTTTCATTCTCTCTTGGTCTTTGCTTTATTGTATAAAACACAAGGAATTTGTTAGGAGGGAATTCTGTTCTTCCTCCCTCCATGCTCAGGCCACCATTGCTAATCCCGTGTCTATCTGATTTACTATCAGTTTGCAAGCTCCCCGGGAGCTTCCTAGGTGGAACCTGAAATTGGCCTCCATACTTGGAGGGCAGAGAGAGACAGGAGGAAGAGGCAGGCCATCCCAGGTTGGTAGCTGGCAGGTCTAATGAGCAAGGGAACCTATGTATGAGACATGTCTCTGGTGGCTGCAAGAGGAGGAGATCTCTGCCCCACCCATCACATCTTGAATGTCTATGAGGCCTTTGCTGGATTTAGTTGTCTACACTGTCCATAGGGTCTCAATACCACATCACTGTCTCAAGGCTGTATTTCTAAGGCAGCTTCTGGGAAGTGGAACCTGTATACCAAGGACAGCAAAGGGGTTGAGGAGCCTGCAAATGCCCAGGTGAAGCTCACAGGTCAGTGATTACATGCTCTTGATGTCCTTCCTCAACACCCACCCTCCCCTGACACACCACAGGGTTGTTACTTATCTGACTAGTCAGCATTTAGATCATCAAACATTGATATTTACTACTCAGAGGGCCCCAAATCTTCACACAGTAGTAGTCCTGCCCGCTGATCTTTCCCTGTGCCTCACTTGACAACTGTACAGAAACACCATCAACATGTAGACATAGGGATGCCTGGGTGGCTCAGTGGTTGAGTGTCTGCCTTTGGCTCAGGGTGTGATCCTGGGGTCTTGGGATCGAGTCCCCCATTGGGCTCCCTGTGGAAAGCCTGCTTCTCCCCCTGCCTATGTCTTTGCTTCTGTGTGTGTGTGTGTGTGTGTGTTTCTCATGAATAAATAGGTAGATAAATCTTAAAAATAGATAGATAGATGATAGATAGATAGATAGATAGATAGATAGATAGATAGATAGATATAGGGGAAGACAGAAGCCCTACTAAGAGTTCCAACCTAAGCCACAAGTTCAGACCAATTTTTCCAGAGTATGATCCTCAGTAGTCCCTGTCCTTGCCTTGGGAGCTGGAAGGTGGTGTTTGTCAGAGTAGGAGGAGGACACTCAGTACCCCTGGACATTACACCACATGATACACTGGGCAAATCATATCCCAATCACTAACAGGGATCTTTCCAAAACATTTATGTTATGAACCATTGGCAGAGTCATGTGGTTTGCTGTGTCCAGTCATCTGCAGATTGAACCCAGCTTCTTCTGAGGAGCTTTCGTTTCACAGTGGACAGTCTGGTTGACCCATGGCCCTTCAGGCAGGGAATTGTTTCTCCCCTGGCCAGCAGCACCCTGTGTAGTGGGCTTGGCTAAGGAAAGCACAGGTGACCCACTGGCTGCCTCAGTTTACCCTTGGAGTGGTATGCTCCCTGTTGCTCAGCTGTACCATATTGCCCACCTGGGGGACAGCCGTTGCACACAGTGAGACTTTCACTTATGTAAATAAAAAGTGTTTGGGTAAAAAAAAAAATTACATACTTGTATATCACTTAAAAATAGACCCATCTGTCAACTGTGGTGAAGAGATTTGTTTCTCCTTTTAAAATGTGAAAGGCTAAAAAAGTATTTATAAATCTGGGACCTTAATAAATCAGGGGGATTCCTCTCACAGGGTATAGAAAATACAATATTTGCTTTAAAAATATCAAGAGAATCAAGATAAATAGCAGGGTGAACAGATATCAAAACTGAAGTTTGGTCTGGGTTTTCCTGCAAGTAATGAATAATATTACAACAGCATGTAACAGGGCCCTGTGGTAGCCCCAGGCGGAAAATGGTTTGATGACAGCATTTCCAAGCACAAGCAATGACCCTCTCTTACCTCACTTTGCTCTCTACTTAGTAGTCTGGTCTGTGTATAGGAAGATGTGTCATATGGAGTTTGGGGTGGAGAAGTAGATAATGGAGACTCAAAGGTTTGGGACAGAAGTAAATACCACAGTGTGTAAAAAGTCTCCTCAATATGTAAGCTTTTGGGGAAATGTAATAATATGCCTTTATATATTATCAGTGAGATATCAAATAAACCAACAATACAGCACTCTCTTCTAAAATAAACTTCACACAGATGAAGTTTCTCCATTGTAGATTATTCTCAATCTCCTCAGTTTACACAATGGGCCAAAAGGTGGCAACAGTTGCCAAGGGGAGTTCAGAGGGAGCCAGGGGTTTGGTGGGTATGACAGGGTGCTTGGGTACCTGGGAGTCTTCTAGCAGCTATGCTGTGGATTGTCCAACCTGTGCTGGAGACAGACCTCAGACCACTTTTGTTCTGTACCTAAGTTTTATTAAAGTGCCCAGGTGCACCAGGGGTGACATGTGAGAGATGCTTAAACCTTTCAAATAAACTGTTGGAAACCTCCCAGAATGCTCCTTCCCTGCACCTTTGCCCTTCTCACAAGCTGCCACCATCCTCAGACTCAGGACCACGAGGCAACCACCTGCTGCTTCCTTGTTGCCATGTCTCAGCGAGACTCAAGCTTACAGGAGCATCCCTGAAACATTGTCAGGCAAGGACATGACTCTATCAGTGTAAGGAAATGAGCCAAGAAACAGACACAGTTTGGACTATTTTCTGTGCTCAGATCCAATCAAACAGACTTGCAGAAAATAAGAAAGACTACTGAATTTGGAATTTTCATATACCTTTGAGATACCTAGTAATAAAGGAGAAAATAAATATGGTTGTAAAATGCCCCCCAAATTTGAAATTTAGACTTTAGATACTTCTCGTTGAACTGGTGACAAAAAATAATTTGGATGCTGCATGTTAAAATAACTCATTCATCAAGGCGCTATTTTGTCAAATTCTAAGGGTTTTCATAAAGGCCTAGTTGCAGATTCTTTACCCTTTGTTTTCAGTTGTGTTATATTCATAACTGTATTCTTTCAGGAAATTATGCCCTCGTGCTTCTAATAATTGTGAGTTTACTTGTTGAAGGAAGAAAAATGCAAAAACATTCATTTTCTTCTCAAAGGATGATTGTGGATTTAATCACAAAAAACAGATATTCTCTTTGAAATCTTTGAAGATGCAAACCCAAATCAACCTCATTTGTGATATTTTGATTAATTAGATGCTTTTTTTTCCTTGTGGAAGGAGAAAGCTTAGGATGGAGTATTATAGAATAGAGTGTAGGTGCATGTGCAAGCCTCAGTTCTACAACATCAGAATCAATCACCTTAAGGGCTTAAGAAAAGGTGACAAAAACAATTTGGATGCTGAATGTTAAAATAACTCATTCACCAAGGCACCTGTCCTCCACACCAAAAGCCCTGAAAAAGATGATATAGATACGATTCGAGCAAACCTCTAGGTTTGTGAATCACTTGCATAGAGTGATGATAACCCAATTCAGTCATCTGCCAGTTTACAGGTAGCCAAAAATAAAATGATCACAAACAAGTAGAAAATGAATCAGGTTTGCACACTGGTTTACTCAAATATATCCATGAGTTCACAGTATTTTAATGATACACCGAACCGTGAAAACACAGAAAACCATAATGGCATTTTATTAAGCACCTACTGTTGAGGAGAACAAAGACCAGAGAAATGTAGGTTAAACTAAATTTACAACTTGCAGCCTATTGGTAAATACATGAGATGTGCAGAGTGTGACATTGCTCAAAGAACATGCAGCTGCCATAATGTTGATGCTTTGCCTGGAGACTAAACACAAACTTAGTTTGACCTCAGCCAGACCTGCAGGATCCTGTAAGACTTCCTTAACATATGGAAATCCCATTAGAGACTTCCTTTATCTCTACTCTACATCCCACTTGAAAGTATATAATAGATTGCTCCTCACAATCCCAGTGCAGCTTTTTTTGCCCATGGGCCCTGTCCTTGGGCTTTAAAACAAAACAAACAAACAAAAAAAACATTTTTGGCCCAAACCATCTCAACCATTTGCTCAGTGGCCCCACATCACCTACTACAAGTAACTTTGCCATAGTTGTGTATTTTTAAATATACACACATTTTTTTACCTTTTCAGTGAACTAGTTCAGAGTAAGATGATACATTCTTCAAAGCCAATGCAAAAAGACGTAACTTAATTCTGAAAAATCCATATTATGCTAATTATAACAAAAATGATTGAAGAGAAGCCATAAGGCTCTTCTCTCTTTTACTCTAGGCTTTATGTAAAATAAGAAAGAAGGGAATGAAGTAGCCTTACTTTGTATCATATGTTTGTTTATTATGGGTAGTACAGACACAGCAGAGACCAAAGTAGAAATAATCCCTTTGTCCAAAAGCTTGCATTCTATAAAAAAATAATAATAAACGAAAAAGATATTCTACAGTGTTATATCTCATGCAGAAATAGCAGAAGGGCTGTGCTTAGCCAGTGACTGAGTGAATACTAGAGGGTGGGTGGTCAGAGGAGACTCTTAGAAGTTGGCATTGTGGTCAAATCTACAGGGTAATTCAGGGTAAAGATTTTTTATATATTTCTTTTCTTTTAGAATTTACATATACAAATAAGTTATGTGTGCTTTAGAGTGGAAAAAGAATCAAAACAGAAAACTTCTGACAATTGCCTACAGACATTTCCCCAAGGAAATCTAACAAACACAGCTAGTTTTCAAGTTAAACAATTCAGTGGCTTAAAGTATTGTGGCCATTGTTTTTACTGGGTGCAGAGATTTAAAAGTATTTGAAGAAAAGTTATATATATAGCCACATCATTATGCAGATGTATGAGAAATATCCATGTACCTATGGATATGCATGTGTGTGTGTGTGTGTGTGTGTGTGTGTCCTCAAAATATGTTGATAATTTCTCAAGGTGACTACATTGTATTTTTTCACATATATAGTCTATATTTTAAATAAATATCTACTTTTATGTTGAAATAATGGTATGCAATTTAGAATTTTATTAAGAATGTGGAGATCTTCCTTTTGTTTTCACAAATTCACCTTCAAATAATACTAATTTAAGACTTGAAGCAAAAAAAAACTTTAAACAAAAGTAAAGCTTCTTCAAATATGATATCAAAGAAAATTATCATACAAACATGTGGCTTTCATATCTTTATGTCCCTTGATTGATTTTCTCTAATAAATTGTTGTGGGAGAATGATGCACAATTAAGACTGAAATTTGGCATTGCTCCCTAAATGTAAAATGAAAAATCCATCATCTTAAATATCTATACCGTGAGTGTAGGTAGGTGTGCACTTTCAAACTGACAGGTACTTGTTGGGGCGGGGGTGGGGTGGGGGGGAGGAAGGGGCCAACTGGTAATTTACTCTGTAGGGATCACTTATCTCTGTGAGTCACAGAGGGCGTATGGTCCAGGGTGTGGGAAGGAACCTTCCATACCAAAAGATGGTAATGATAGCTCATTGTGTGGGACAGCAGGAACAGTCCCTCGGCATTATAGTGCCTAAGCCACATGGTACTTTGGTAAAAGGTTAAAAACATATGAAGTAAGAAGAAGGTAGCAGGCTTCTATTAACTAAAATGCTTCCTGTTAAAATAAGTACTGGACATTCCCAATGGATATTTTAAGTGACTCTAAGTAACTATTATGCACAACGGTGTTTCATTAAACCAGTTCTACTTGACGTAAAATTTGAAGAGATTGAGCTGTTTCAGTAGCGTTTCATGCCTTAACTTTATTTCTCTTGATCTTAGCATACAGGAAAAGATCTTTCAGAAATAGTCACATCTGGTGGGAGAGTTGGAAACATACCTTTGTTTATATCCCATAGTCATAAACATTTCCACAATGCTTTTCATGAAAACTGAGTATCATAGTATTTCCTTGATTTACTAACATGGATATGCTTATTGATTAACCCACTTTAAGTGATAATCTTTTTTATTTTTTTAAACTCCATGTAATGATAATCCAAAATTCAAGTGCACATGATTATCAAAGAGGGAAAAAGTCATGCGTCCTTAAGATTCATATGAAAATTCAGGCAGATCCCATGGGCACTGGTTTGGAGGGACTGACATTCTTTTGTGGTACAAACATGTGAAATTTAGTCTTAAAAAATAGGGTTTTGAGTTCTTGTTTCTTAATGTATCTAGTACATAGTAGGTATAAAAAACATATGAAAAAAAGTTGCTAGTGAGGTTTATCATGGCTCTATATAGAAGCTGAGATAATTGGAAGGAAGAATGCTATTTTGAAGAAAAAGAAAAAAGGTTGCTTCTAAGGGAAGCAAATTCATTAGAGGGTTGGGTAATTTACCTAAAAAAAATGCCCTTTTAAGACTTTTCACTTGAGAATTTGAGAAGATGAAGCTCTTCTTGGGTATGGTTTAGTTTTTTTCTTTTTAACGTTACTTTTACTGCTCTACAATATATGGCTGTATGTGCACTCCTGGATTTTAAGGTATCATCCTACAAGGAGAAGGTGAGAGAATGAAATCAAAGATCTGCTGGAGAAAGAAAGACCTCATCCAGTTGTGGCAGCAGGATGTTCCGAAGACAATCTAGGAAAGAGAGTCTCACGTAGCAGAGATAATCAAGCAACTATGGTAAATCTGATCTATAGCATTCACCTTACTTCACAAAGTCTTTTCTTTTTTAGAGTACTTTTAGGTTTATGGCAGAATTAAGAGGAAAATACATTCCTATATACCCTTGGCCTCCCTCCACATGCACAGCCTTCCCCATCATCAATACCATCAATACCCCCTCCCCCAGTGGTACGTTGGTTACAATTGATGATCCTGCACATCATTATCACTCAGAGCTCATAGTTTATGTTGTTTCACCCTTGGTGTTTATATTCTAGGTGCTTGGGCAGACATATGACATGTATCCACCATTATAGTCTCATACAGTCCTGAGATTTCACTGTCCTAAAATTTCCTTATCCTCTACCCATTCATCCTCCTTCCCTCCAGTCCTTGGAAACCACTGGTCTTTTTACTGTCTCCATAGTTTTGCCTTTTCCAAAATGTCATGTAGTTGGAATCATACAGTATACAGCCTTTCCAGATTGGCTTCTTTCACTTGGCAATATGTAATGAAGGTGTCTCCATGTCTTTTCATGTCTGCATGTACTACAGTTCATGTTCAGACTTGCTTCTTTCACTTAGTAATATGCATTTAACCTTCCTCCATGTCTTTTCCTGGTTGGATAGCTCATTTCTTTCTCGCACTGAATAATATTCCCTTTCTCTGGATGGACTACAGTTTATCCATTCACCTACCAAAGGACATCTTAGTTGCTTCCAAGTTTGACAATTATGAATAAAGCTGCTATAAACATTCATGCACAGTTTTTTTGTAGGATCATGTTTCCGACTCCTTTACATTAAATTCCAAGGAACATAATTTTAGGATCATATGGTAAGAGTATGTTTAGTTTTGCAAGGAACTGCCAAACTGTCTTCCAACGTAGCTTCCGAAGTGGTACTATTTTGCATATCCACCACAATGTAGCTTCAATTTTAACTTTCTTTCCTCTACTGGCTCATTCTGTAAAACATCCCTATTAATTTAACCATGAGTAAACATACACTCTTTTTTTATGGCTTGTGTTGGTATTGATATTGTAGAATGCAGGAGGAGAGGCAGTGATTAGCACGATTCACGGCAGTACAGAAAGAAAATGGTATCTCTAGAATTCAAAAAGAAGGAAGCAGTGGTTCACTGGAAGCAAGAAATAAGAACCAACAGAATCCAAGGAAAACATAAAATCCTTGGGAATCTGCATGATAATACCTGGAGAGATGATCCTTGGATTCCTATATTATGTGAGTATGAGCTCAAAGCATCTCAGTTGAATTTTAAAATTCAAATCTGGCCAAAGGTTGCCTTATATTGATCATCCTTTTTACTTTCGTTTAAGACTATCCATCAAGTGACTTCTCAAATACCTCTACTTGTATCTTATGAGGAACTTCAATGCCATAGCATTCCAAGTCTCTCTCAAGCAGAGGGCTGGGAAACATTCCTTGTGGTTTTTCCTGCTTTCTGTTTATTGCAATTTTTTCTCCATGAATATACTGCCGAGCAACAGACTCACTGGTTTTAAGTTGAATCTCACAATCTATTGGGGCCAGGTTCCTGAGAGTTTTGAGTATCACATCTCTGTAGAGGTTACTTCGATCAGGATTCAGCAAGGTTTACTCCTCCTGAGGAATGTTCACAGTCATATCCCCACAGACCACAAGATTTATAAACAAGGCAGACATGGTGCAGGCAGTGCTAAAACTAGGGATGAAAGACCAAGGATGCCTGAGTGTGGGCTGAGACAAGATACCTGTCGATACACTCTCCAAAGAGAAACTCAATCGAAAGAGGTGCTGCTGAGGTATCCATCCCTAGTGAAGGAACATTTCCTGGTTCAAACACCTGACAGTCTCTGGGGGCATCAGTGATTGCATCCAAGGGGCAATCTATTGACAAAGAGCTAAAATGAATGGAAGCAGGATCATCTTGAGAAAATTTGCAGGTGGATGAAAAGATCTTGGGCCATAAAGACAGATAGAGAAGGTAGTATTTGTCTACTTTTGCTTCATATCTACATTTAAGAGAGCTTGGAAGTGTTATGGTAGGGCCTACACTCTTTAACTTCCTAGCCTGGAGAGAAGCTAAAAGCCATCACACAGGTTCCTGATCCCCTTCCACAGTGAGAAATACCCCAGTTGAAAGTGATGCTAGGCCAGGCTCCTGCCCCTTGCCGGTCCCTGCTCACTAGTTCTCATTCTATCTTAGCCCTTCAGGGCCTTCTAACATTCGCTTTTTAATATATTGTCTGAGTTTTTTTCAGTTGTCCTTAGTTTATGATTACTTGGAAATAACTAGTATGTCTTGACTAATTAAGGTTGAAGAGTGGACAAATCAGTGATGACTTGCTCATTGGACAGCAGTTTTATCAATTCAACAAAATAAAAAATAACAAATGATTTAAGCTCAGACTTAGGGGAATGTGTCCTCATTTTTTCTCTATTTTTTTTTCCACTAGAAACTGTCTTTCACTTTTGTGACTCTAATTATATTGCAGTAAACTTAATCTGCTTCTCCAGGGTCAGGGACACTCACTTACATAGTTTTCATACTCACACTTCTCATTTAATTTTTTTGATACTATCTTTCACCTTGTGAATATTTGTCTATTTCAATTATTATTATTCCTTTTATATCTTAAATATTTATACATCTGAAAGTATTGGATTATTTTCCAACTAACCTCTGATGTTTCTTAAATTGTTCATTTAACTCTTACTGTTGTTATAGGTAAAATCAGGACACTAAGTAAATGAAAATAGAATTTGAGTCACTTTATACACACATTTCTAAATAATAGAGCACAGAATCTGAATGAAACTTCACCAAGCAATTTGAATATATTAGTAGCTCACACAATTCAAAGGGCAGTTTTGAAATCTCTTAATATAAATACATGTTTAAATTCTACCTTATGTCTCCCAGAGCAGAGTAATTGCTGTTGCTGGAAAAGCTGACACTTATTCGAATCGCATCTCTGCAGGAACAACACATTTTCAGACCATTTGTCATCATTTCCTATCGCTCTGTTCCACAGTAGCAGCTGTAAGAAAAACTGTTTCTGATGTTGCTGTGTGCTCTTAAATCTCTGGAAAGAATGTTCCCTGGAATGGCTTTTCTGTGACTGTGTTTCCATACAGCACATGGTCTAGTAACAAGTAGAAATTAGAAACTAGTGAGCTTGAACCACATAGTAATCTTTTGTGGCCTTGGAGGAGCTTCTTTGGTCCTCTCTGAAAAGATCATCACTTAATAATGAACTCTGTCCCTCCAGTGCCATCTGCCTCAATACCATCCCCATACCTGAGACTTTTCCCTCATAGAACACATTAACTCCCCACCATCCCCGCCAAGTAGTATATCTATAATAAAACATCAACATTCTTAGCTTCTGACATGGCTTGGAAAAATATGACTTTACCATATAAGACAGGGTTTCTGTTGTTGTTCACTATTTTTTAATCCCTATGTTTAGCAAAATGCTGGATTGGTAGCAATATATCAATAAAATATCTTTTTACTTTTATTTTTATGTTTTTTTAAACTCCAATATAATTAAGATATACTGTTACAGTAGTTTCAGGCATACAATATAGTGACTCAACAATTCTATACATTATTCTAAAAGTTTTCAATAAAATACCTTTTTTACTTTTATTTTTATGTTCTTTTAACTCCAGTATAATTAACATATAGTATTATATTAGTTTCAGGTGAACAATGTAAGGACTCAACAATTCTATGTAATACTCTAAAAGTTTTCCTAGTGGATGACATAACTGTAACATTTGTGCATATATGTAAATATGAATATATCATATGTGTATACATGAGATACTTAGAGCATTGGTCTGAACAGCTCCAGTGATATGAATAAAATCTATAAATTTCAGAAATAAATAGAATTTCAAATAAGTATCGATTACATACTTAATATACATTGAAAGAGAAATATATGAGTGAATTCTATTGCTTGGTATACCAGTTTCAGAGAGTATAAAGGAAGGTCTAAGAAATATTTAAAATATTATTTACTTGAAAGATCATTTTTTAGTTAATTTCTTATATAAAACTCATACTCAGAAGTTTATGGCTATCTACATCTCTATATTCACCTATGACCTGTTTATTTTATTTTTTTATGATTTATCTATTCAGTCCAAGGTATTAACAAGAAGTCACAATGATTGGAAAGATGAGACACTCTTTTAGGACAGCCTAAAGAATAAATGCTTTTTTTAAAGAATAATGTATCAGAATAGAGACTGTGTTCCTAATTGTTGTTTTCAACTGCTGTATAGATTTTGTGATATATATAAAAGCTACTTATAAAAGAAGAGAAACTCATTAATGTGACTTTATTCATACAGGAACAGAGAAAGAAAGCAGGTAAAAACAGAGGTCAGAAGAATATACTGGAAAGTAGTTTATATCCTGCCACCTTTTATTTGAATTACCTAAAGATGCCAAGGATTGGGAGGATGGATAAACTTGTCCATGATCAATGGACAATCACATTACCCCGTTGTTCTATCAAGAATATTGAAGGAACTCTGAAAATAAAATGTAGAGTATATGGAGTACCTGACTGGCTTAGTTGGTTAGTGTGTGACTCTTGATCTCAGGGCTGGGTTCGAGCCCCACACTGGGTGTAGAGATCACTTAAAAATAAAGAAAAAATACTTTTAAAAATCTGTAGTTAGGAGTACATAGGTGGCTCAGTCAGTTAAGCATCTGCCTTTGGCTCAGGTCATGATCTGGGTTCCTGGGACTGAGCCCCATGTCAGGCTCCCTGCTCAGCAAGGAGTCTGCTTCTCCTTCTCCCTCTGCCTGCCACTTCCTTGCTTGTGCTCTGTCTCTCTGTCAAATATATGAATAAAATCTGTAAAAAAAAATTTTTGTAGTGGTATAGGTGAAAATAAATTTAATGTAGATGTTTTTGAATGTTACAAATTTTATAAAATATAGTTTTGAGATCGAGTTGTATTATTATGAAATCTGAAAGAAGTCATTACAGATTTAAATGAAATAAAGTACTAAATATAGTAAAAATCAGTAGGACTTCCAAGAGAAATAAAGGGAAATCTTCTTTTATGCCAATTTAAATTTAATTTTTAGACTTTTGTTTTTTGTTGTTGCCGTTAAAAATCATGACTGGAGGCAAGCCAAGAGACAGTCTCTTAACTGTAGAGAACAAAGTGATGGTCACCAGAGAGGAAGTGGGGGGAGGGTGGGATGGGTGAAATAGGGGATGGGGATAAAGAGCACATTTACCATGATGAACACTGAGTGAAGTATGGAAGTATTGAGTCACTATATTGTACATCTGAAACTGATATACTACTGTATGTTAACTACAGGGGAATAAAAATAAAAAAGATTATGAATGGATTTTCTAGGAAGGATATTCTGTGTTTAGATGCATGTGTTCCCTGAAATGGGAAAACAAATGCATGTTCTTTATAAAATTGCAAAATAACAATGATATTTGTATGATTAAGGTCAAGTGGTGTAATTTTTTTTTAAAGATTTTATTTATTTATTCATGAGAGACACAGAGAGAGAGAGAGAGAGGCAAAGACACAGGCAGAGGGAGATGTAGGCTCCTTGCAGAAGCCCGATGTGTGACCCAATCCCAGGACTCCAGGATCACACCCTGGGCTGAAGGCAGGCACTAAACCACTAGCCACCCAGGGATCCTCAGTCAAGTGTAATTTTATACATAAAACGATTTCAGAAAAGGTTTTTAAGACTTTAGCTGATGATTTATAGTTTAACACATTGTGTCATGTGTAACAATTTTCTAATTATTTGCTCTTACTTTAAACTTTTAAAATTGCATAATCTAAACATAGAAATAATAATATCTTCAGGGTCCGAATAATATCTTCCGAGAAATCTAAACATAGACAAGTTTAAAATAATAGCACAAAGAATACAGTAATTGAAAATTAAATGTTCTAAAGTCCTAGCATTATTAAAAATGGCCAAGTGAAAATTTACATTAGACCTGGTTAATTCAGGGACACATTTTGTAGTAAATCAAGAATACAACAGGGCTGACTGAAAATAAGATAAAAATATAGTTTAATTTAATGAACGACAGAATGAGGTATGTATATTTATATACATTTATATATATATATAATATGCAACAGAGAACATGAAGAAATTGATAAAGTAATAAAACTTTATTGAAATATACATATAAAAGTGCAAAGAAAAAGTAGTGTTCTTGTACAACACCAGAATATGTAAAGCAATAAAATTTAGAAAGCAATAAAATTTTAATAGACATTAAGTAACATTTTAGTATCTGTTAACTGTTACAATGAATTTTATATTTTGCCATACCAGGTGACATAACAGATTCATAAAACCCTGAGGCAAATTAAAAATAAAAAGTATCCCAATATAAGGAGAAAATGAAATTATAATTATGAAAATCAATCTAACAGAAAGCAAGAAGTGGAGATGAAGGAACACAAAATGTTTTCATCAAACATTGTTTGATCAACATTGAAGTGTTTTTGATTCTTGGTTAATTCTTTTTATCCTGGATCCTTCCTGCACATTCAAATAGTAGCCATGAATTTCTGGACTTAACACATCTGGGAAGGAATGATAAGGATAAAATTAAAAAGTCAACTCACTAATTTAAGGATTCAATATAGGTTATCTAACTCATGGAACAAACTAGATTTTGATTGAAAATGATTATGGTGTTTGAACTTTGAAGGGTTTTAATGCCTAACATTTTTGCCACAAGTAATAGATATAGGAAATACAGGTTAGAATAAGGGTGTTTTTTTTTTTCTTCTCCTAAAATACATTCCTGTCCTTCCAAGGGAGGGGATGGAGGGGAGCACCACTGGCTGCAGTTGTGCCCTGATAAAGACCCGCACACTGGCCCTAGTCCTTCAGAAGCTGCCCTGCAGTAAGACCCAGGAGTGTGGGCACCAGGCGACCCTGGTCTTGTCCCTTTGCAGGCCCACAGCTGAGCAGGAAATGTGCTCCAGAAGCTGCACTGAACACATCTGCATAGACATCTCATCCTCACCTGGACCTTATTTAGATTTTTGGACTTCTAGCTAATGAGATTTACTGGAAATGTTGGACTTGAGGTTGATGGGATGATTAGAGTGGATTGAGCTGGGGACATTGGATTCTGAGCTGATGCTGGGATGCCCTGAGACTCTGGGGAGCCTTGGGAAAGGGCAGATGTCTGAGATAGATGTGATTTACCAGGAGTCAGAGGGCAGACTGGGGATGGAACTCCAGTGGTCTGTAAGGATCAAGCATTAAGCCAGTAAATTTGTAGTAATTCTTTGTGCAGTATTAGAAAACAAATGCGGTTGTGTTCAGAAATATAAAAATTACAGAATTGATGCAAACTAGCTACATCTGAAAAATATGATACTTAAAACAGAAGTGTCAGTGTTGTTAAAGTAGTTTTTGTGGATCTCATTGATGTCTTATATCTTCACATTAGCTGATTCCTGCTTTACCATTTACTCAAGTCTCTGATTACAATTTCACTATCATCTTTGGCTAATGGCTTATTACTTCCCACTTAATTTTGAATTCATTGTAAAAGAGTTTTCTTTAAAAAAAGTTTTCTTAACATCTTTTTTTTTTTTCTGAAATAAGTCTCTATCTTTAACCATAGGTCTCTGTCTTATAAAATATATCACCTTCTAATTGTTTCTGGAAGCTTCCAAGATGATTTTATTGAATACCTCTTCTTTCCTCTCTAAGTAATTTCTGCTTCTCACAAATCCTTCCTTCAGGACAATTCGTTCTCTCAGGCACCCCATCTTAAAACTAGATTTTGACTTACTCCATTATTTACCCTTAAGGCAACAGCGCTTTGCTGTTTTTAGGTCTGTAATCCCTTGCAGTCTGCTCAATTTTTGGTTCTTCCCTCCAGCAAAACTCAGGGACACACACCTTGCTGAATCTTACAAACAATGTAAAAGAATTCACAAGGAGTGGATGTATCCTCCACAACGTAAAAATACATTATTAGTAATGGATATATGTTTATCTCTTCAGGTTTGAAATAAGGGCTTGAATGTGAAATTTTCCCTCAGAAAGCACCTCTTAGATCAGCATCTTAGCATCAGTATTTGTCTCTTTGCTTCTATTGGTGGTAAATATTTAATAATTGATTCTCTGGGGATGAAAGAAAGAGAAAGAAAGAAAGAAAGAAGAAAGAAGAAAGAAAAGAATAGAAAGAAAGAAGAAGAAAGAAAGAAAGAAAGAAAGAAAGAACGAACACCCTCCCTACACCCGCCCTCAACATCCCTCACTACACGACAAACTCCCGCAACACTAACTCAGAATCCGCCAGCCCCCCCTAATCCCTTCCCTGAAGAAACTCTCTGGACACCTGGGATGTTGGCTGCTGCATTTCTTCTTTTTGTGCAAATCTTCCCACCATGTGCAATGACCATTGTCATTGATGCATGATGTGGAGGCCACATGCTCTTGCATTTTTAGCAAGCCTCGCACCTGTGCCCTTTCCCTCTTTCATCCTTAAGATTTCAGATTTCAGTTCTTACCACTGAAGCAGTGTACCTGATGACTTGACTTTATATCATGTCTTCCTATATGAAACTTTCCACCATGTCAAGATTTTGTTTAATCATATGTTGTTGGGTTTCTTTTTATTTCTGTCCCTGCTAGAATGTACACTACAATAGAGGAGTCTTGTCTATTTTGTCCATCACTGAATTCAAGTGCATCTCATTATATAGAGTACACTCAATAAACATGTGTTAAATTAAAGAATAGGACTCTGAACAAGGCAATAGAGACTTTTTCTCTGCTCACTTATGTTAATAATTGAATAGGTTATAATGGTAATGAGCAGAACGAGCAGAAATGAAAGTGGCTAACATAATATTTGCGGATCTACAACATCTTTATCAGAATTAACTTCTTTAAGATAAATGAGAAATCCTACACTGCTCTCTCTTATAGACAGGTGCAAATGGACAGCATAAGGTGATATTCTCCTAAGCCAAGATTTGTTTTTTGCACTTTATTGCAGAATCTTGGAATGGCGGGGGGATAAAGCAAAAATTAGGGATGGGAGAGCAAGTACAGGGTCCTTTAACTCATTATAATCTCATTTATCACAATACCTTTTAAAATTTTGTGTCTCCAGGGTGGCTGGCTCAGTGGTTGAGCATCTGCCTTTGGCTCAGGTCATGATCCCGGGGTCCTGGGATCAAGTCCCTGCATCAGGCTCCCCGCAGGGAGACTGCTTCTCCCTCTGCCTGTGTCTCTGCCTCTCTCTCTGTGTCTCTCATTAATAAAAAATGAAATTTCTTTAAAATAAATAAAAGAAAATAAAATCTTTGTCTCCAGTATAGAGTATAGAGGAATCCAGATTATGGCAGACATTGTGTCAATGTTGGTTAAAGTGAAACTAATAAGTATTAATTTAAAGGTGCAGGGTAATATAATGAAAAGAAATGATTTTCCAGATCCTCTTGAGTTAAATTTGATAATATGGATATATCATTTTGCTTTACAACTTGGTATTCATAAATCATGAGATATAAGCTTACTCAAATACCTTTAAATTTTCAGGGTCAAATACAAATTATTTGGGGATCGCTGTTTAGTTAATTTAAGAGAAACAGCTTACAGATTTTTGAAGGACGGTGTTGGGTATGTGCTGTCTCATGTGCTTATATTTTTTGCCATATTCTGATGACTTCACAGGAAAATATAACTAACTATAATAGGTATCTTTTCTTTTTGCTTCCAATAGGAAAAAATGTCCTTATGTGCCTTTGTGTTAATGCCAAGATGTTTGATTATACTCTATGTATAAAGTAAAAAGTAAAAGGTCCTCAATATACTAAAACTAAACTGTACAAAGGAATAGAAAAAAAATAAAATGATAAAAGTCTGTGTTTTGAAAATGATGTAGAAATTCATGTTGAAAAACATTTATTTTAAAAATATGTGTTACTAAAACAAAGTCATGCTGATATGTTCTACATGACTGTTAATGCTGTTTGGCTATGATGGAGTTGTGTTTTGAGCAGCACGATATAGACAATGCAGTCATAAATGGGAAAATCAAGTTGATCACCTAAATCATGATATTTCCATTTTTATAATTATTTATTTATTTGAGAGAAAGAATAAACAGGGGGAGGGGCAGAAGGAGAGAGAGAGAGAGAGAGAATCTATAAGCAGATTCTCTGCTGAGCACAGAGCCTGAGGTGGGACTCTATCTCATGACCCTGAGATCATGACTCAAGCCGAAACCAAGAGTCAGCCACTTAACTAACTGAGCCACCCAGGCACCCTCTACATTGCCCTTTTGAAAAATAACTCACTGTGGGGGCTTGTGGGATGGAGCCCTGCATGGAGCATTGCACTGAGCAGGGAGTCAGCTTGAAGAGTCTCTCCCTCTGCTCCTCCCCCACCTCTTGTATGCACTCTCTTTCTCTCAAATAAATAAATCTTCAAAAATAAGTGAATAAAATAGAAGGACAACATAGGGAAGAACTGTTAGACACTTACGTGCCTTATCTTCTTTAAATGCACTTATTCCATTGAGCTTTGTCACATTTTGCTTCCAAATCATCTTTCTTCTTACTCCAGATTTCTAACATACTATCATTGCAAATCTCTGAAAATTTTGCCTAATATCAGAATATCAGTTGATCTGATTATCCCAGCTAAATACAGTATTTTCCCTTGATACTGAGCTAGTTATATTGACAGTGGCATGCCTCCCCGTACGCAATTCTTTGTTGGAACCATACCTGTCTTGATCTCCTAAGTACAACACAGTTTTAAACTTTCCCCTGATTATCCTCATAGCTTGTATAAATCCATGTACTTGTTCATACTGCTAATCTAATGTTTACCCACATCATTGTTGAGCCCAGGCTTTATTGACAGTTCTCACTTTTCCATGTATTCTAGACTCAGTATTTTGGCTGGACTGCAGTGCCCCAGCAAATAGGGGCTGAGTCCATTTAATAGAATTTGTATTTCTGCATGCACAAGAAAAAACACATTTTTGTGCATGGTGATAACTACCCTACTTCATGTTTTTGCCAATTCTACATGTCTCATTCCTCAATTACATTATAGCTTCTTTCTCTCTCTCTTTCTCTTTCTCTCTGACCTGTGCTTTCGAAAAGATTCTATTTAGCCTCTGCATTTGTAAGCAGCTGGAAACAGAATGGAATTCAATTCACTATATGGAGTGCTTTGAATTGTCTCTCTTTGGCTGGGTTTTTAAAATGTAATAGAGGGTGTCATGGAGGGAACTTATTTTGGAAATCCAGAACTCATTTGCATCCATATTGTATTTTGTGTCAAGGATTTAGGAAGGTCAAACACTCTCATTGAGTTCATATAATAGATAGAGGTCACTCTTCTCTGCAGACAAAAATCCTTGATGATATTTATTCATGAACCGGGACAATCTCAACAGTAAAATAATTCATTGCCCAAAATATCTTTGCTGAAAAATTCAAATAGCCAGATGGTGGTTGTGTAGCCTTATATCCTTTCAAAATATGCTATAGTCAACAGATTATAAGTCAGTGAGAGAAAGAGGGGTTGATACTCAGTATAAATGGAATGGGATCATAACCATACATCTCCTGTATGCAGAGTTACCAGAGGATAACATGACAGGAGAAAAATCCTATTTTCCTTGGTACAGGTCATGATATTTTGTGTTAAAAACAAATATTCTTAATTTTGACTCTTAATGTCATAGTCTAAGAATGTTCAGAACATCTGGTCTCATTAAAAAGGTAATTGTTAGAACATACATAAAAATATGATGAAGGCCTTTCTACATCATAAAATTCAATAATTTAATTCATAATTGTTATTTATATTAAGGCAAATCTACTGAGTCTTTTGTCTTATTTTGCTGGTAAGGATTAAATATTACTTGCCAATTGAAGAATTCCAAACAGCTGCTAACTACTTCTATGCAACGTCTCTATCTACCTTATAACCAGCTTCTCTTGATGCCATTTTTACTGTTGTTATAGTACAGAGTTGGGGGTTAGGAATATTCAGGCATTAACAATGGCATACATAATTATACTGATTGTAGTTACCTGATAAATAAAATTGTCTATAATAGGCTACATTCCTTCTTAAAAATTTTTTGGTAGAAAGCTTTCACCTGTTCAAGAAATGTGGTAAATGGGGATGATAATTTCAGCCAGTTAGACAGGTAATTCCAGTTAGACAGGAATTTACCTAAAGGAGCAGTCATATAAAAGATCATTATAACACTTTATGACAGAAATGTTTGTTCTACAAAAATGAATAGAAATTCAGAGTAAACTGTTTGTCAAGGTAGAATAATTCAGGATAAGAGTAATTGTTTCTATTATGCCCCAGGACCTTTACATATGTTTTCTTCTCTGTGGAATGTACTTCTGCCTTATGCCAACCCCCTATTATCCGTTTCTACATCTGTTAACTTCACCTCATCCTTAAGTTATCAATTCAAATGTCAGTTTCTCTGGGAAGCTTTCGTTACTTTGTCTACAGCAATTTATGTCCCCTGCTTTTATTTGAATCTTTCCTTTTGAGCTCCCACTACAAATGCAGTTTGTAATTATGTATAATTACCTATTGATGTCAGATTCCTATTTTAAATCATGCTTTCCATAAGGGTAGGTACTGTCTCTGTTTTGGATGACTGTAACGTATCTATAGTCCAGCATAAAAATTTTTTATCAAAATAATAAAATAGGGCAGCCCAGGTGGTTCAGTGGTTTAGTGCCGCCTGCTGCCCAGGGCCTGATCCTGATCCTGGAAGGGCCTGCTTCTCCCTCTGCCTGTGTCTCTGCCTCTCTCTCTCTCTCTCTCTCTGTGTGTGTCTCATGAATAAACAAATACAATCTAAAATAATAATAATAATAAAAAAATAGAGGAAGACTTATCACTTGAGTGGCCATCTTCATTATTAAATGTAAATGAATTCCCTGGGGAAAGGAATTTAAAGGAACCTCTCTGTGTAGCATTACAAATATTATTCTTATAGCCTTTCAGTTTATAAAAACTGTGCCTAGGGAAAAGACTGCCAAACTTACATTGGAACGTGGAACTTTACTAGGAAGAAGCATTTGAGATCTACCTTTGAGATCTTGTAAAGTCTAATCATAAAGCATGCCATTAAATAGATGCTCAGCATGAGTAAGAGTCTGGATCAACTTAAAACCCAGACCCAGAGCTGTGGCCCTCAACTGTATCAGAATCAACAACCCCTTGATAAAATAAGCATGTGTATCTTGATATGAAATCCATAGCAAATATATCTCCTCTATACACACTTATTCAAGAAAATTTATTTCGAGGTCCTAAATAAAAATAAATAAATTATTATAAAAGACTATAGAATTAAACATTAAAATGTGGGCTCAAACTGGAGACAAAGGCAAGCTATCCATTTTGAAGGCAGCATCACCAATTCAGTGGAAGCATAGCAGAGGTTCTGGTAACCTCCTTGATATGAATGGTTACAGAAATCCATCAAATATAGAGATGATAGTTTGTTAAACCACTAAGAAGTGAAATAGACCATCTTGGTCAAATTAAGGATTATTAGAGATAAAATTATTATTGATAAATTAAAGTCACTTTGGTGATATTCTCACTTTCCCATCTCTCCCTCCTTCCCTTCATCTATTAGTCTTCAAATTACCAAGTACTTTACCACAGAAAAAATTGTTGCTTTCTATAGTTCTAACATAAAACTTAGCATTCCCAACCCAGTACCTAGATAGAAAACAGTATACAAAGACCCCATTTCAGACTTAATAAAAACATGTAAAGCTCAGAAAATTGGTTTGAATATTAAAATATAATTTAAAGTCAATTTAAAAGGTACAACTAAAGACTTACTAAAACCAATAAATGAAATGCTATGTATTATACCTATATTTCACTCCCATCATCATAATTGTACAATTCACACAAAAAGAAATAATTTATGAATAAGTTGTAATATTAAGAATGAGTGTGTTTTGTTAATTAATTATTATATGCAACACTTTTCTTTTAATGGGTCCATCAGGACACATTTTATCTCTGCCTAGAACTACAGGCTGTGTCTAAATACATAACAGAATTATTTAGCTAATCGGGTGGGAACCATAAAAGCAAAAGAAATTTAGGAAACTGAAAGAGAGTAGTCCTAAATGTGGGTACAATGGGTTATTGTGTCTATATTTAGGATTACATGATTCAAAGCACACAGGCTAAAAAATCCTCCACAATTTTAGCACACATTTCAGGAAAAGTTTTATCTCCAGATTTTGTCTGTAGAAGAAGCACGGATGTTATTTCAGCAAATATCAGTAAGAATTAAATGAATACCTACTATGATGAGATATTGTGCAAGACACAAAAGTAAGTGAAATATGGTGGAAAAGTTTGGAAGTCCATTCATAGAGAAAGGGATACATGAACACATACCTTAAATACTGTAACGTTCTGAACCCAGGGAAAAAATACTCATGGTTGCTATGAAATTTCAAAACAGAATGACCTTCATAAGAACTTTAAATAGAATATCAGAATTATTCACAAATCTGCCTTGGCCTCACTTTCTCTAGGTAACTGCATCCCCTTCTGTAGCTTTATTCATATTGATTCGTAAATCTCTATCTCCTTAAATCTCCCCCTTCAGCTTGATAGTCTTTATCTATTTGCCAATACAACGTTTCCATGTGGATATCGCAAGTACCTCAAAGTTTCCCTCTTCCCCAAATTCTTTTCAAAGTTTATTCATCAACCAGAATGACCTTTAAAAAACACAAATCTTATTATGATGCCTCATTTAAGTGTATTAATGCTTTCTCATGGTCCTAAAATAAATTCCAACATCTTTTTTCAAGTGCCCTGTAAGTTAGCTACATCTGTCTCTCCTTCTCAAGAACCCTCGTCTTTTATACTGAAGAGCAAGCATGACCACCTTTTGCTCCAATGGAAGGCACTACCTCTATCTTCTGAGGCCACTTGTTATACAAGCATCCTTGAAAAAGTGGTCTGGAAAAATGGTGTCCTAGAAGTACTGACATGCAGAAACATGAGAATGCACTGAAGAGGTGAATCTCAGAGCTCCTCATCTCAAGAAGCTTCCTCTTATACACCCACTCATAGACACAAAATATTTTGAACTTTCTAATTTTTACTATCCTTTCTCTCTGTTCTAAGATTTCAATTCCTCTTCTCCTTCCAACGGGAACATCTCCTGCCTGGTTAATCTCTGTGCATTCTTGAATCTCAGGTTAAATATCACCTACTCATGAAGGTTTGCCTGATGCCATCCTCATCTCCTAGCTTCCGTTTTCCTTGTGCTCAGTATCCTTGTATTTCATGTTGCATCCATACTTCATTTCTTGCTCTATGGTAAGTTCCAGGGGAGCAGGATCAATGGCTCTTTTATTTCCTAATTGCAGCAAAATCTCTGAAACATAATAACTACTTAGTATTTCGTATTACGTAAATGAATGAGGAGTGCTTACATGGTGCAGGCAGTTGAGCATTCTTGGTTTCAGCTCAAGTTGTGGTCTCTAGGTTGTGGGATTCAGCTCCAGGTTGGACTCCATGCTCCGCACAGAGTTGGCTTGGGATTCTCACTGCCTCTCCCTCTGCCTCTTTCCCCACCTCCCTTTTCTCTAAAATAAATACATGGAACTTAAAAAAAAAAAAAAAAAAATGAGGCCCATCTTGAGATTCATTATAATGGGGACACTGGTTGAGTGTTTGCCTTCAGCCCAGGGTTGATCCTGGAGTTCTGGGATCAAGTCCCATATCGGGCTCCCTGCATGAAGCCTGCCTATGTCTCTGCCTCTCTCTCTGTGTCTCTCATGAATAAATAAATAAAATCTTTTTAAAAAGAGAGAAAAATTCATTAAAATGGAAAACAAACAGCAGCCAGATGAAAATTAGGTGGGGTGGATGGTGAGAGTATCTGAGACAGAGAGGACCATTTCAGCAAAGTAATGAAAATACTTTTCTGCAGCCTCTATCTAAAAGAGGCTTTTCGTTTTGTCTATATCTTTCTTAGTTTTTTATAGCTTTTATCACATTTTAATTATGCTTGCTCACCAGCTTATTATGGGTGTTTCTCACCAGGTTCTCCTGTCAATCTGTCTTTCATTATGGAGGGGTGAATACTGGAGGAGGATCTCAGCCAAGAACCTAAAAAGGTAGAGAGAAAATTATTTTTCCTCTCCTATACAGATATAATCTGGGATGCATATTTCTTTGTTTTTTTTTTTAAGACTATAAAGTCTAGGTGCTATTTTTACTGCTGCAATGTGATTGAAATAGTTTAAGACAAAGCAAAGGGATAAAAGTACTGTATATTATTCTCCATCTCCTTAGTCTCCATACAAATCAACAGTTTGAGGCAAAAGCTATTTAATTGAGCCATTCATTCAACAAACTGTTTTTGAACATTCACTATATAAGTCAGGCAAGTCAGATTTGTAAATTGAGATATGAAAGAAGAGAGCCCCAGTGTAAAGGAAAGACATGAAAGCAGCTACAACTGGGTTTGAAAGATGCTGTGATGGAACCCCGGGGATTGGCGAATATGCCCAGGAAACTTGTGTAGGTGGCAGAGGGTGGTCTTTGGGAATAAAGAAAAATTCCAACTGAAACTGATGCGCAATCACTGAAACAAACTGAAAATAAATCTTTCTCTTAAAAAAAAAAATGTGTTTATTTGAGAGAGAGAGAGAGAGAGAGAGAGAGAGAGAGACAGCACATAAGCAAGGGAGGGGCAGAGGGAGAGACTCCAAACAGACTTCCCCTGATACGGGAGAACTTGGTTCTTATCTCAGGGAGTCAAAGAATGAATCTCAGCGTCACAAGAGAGTGAGTGAAGGGATAGAAGTTTATTAAGTAAAGATACAGAGAAAGCTCTGTATTGTGAGAGGGGTCCCCACCGGGTTGCCCCTGAGAGCTTGTAGCGTTGCTCTTTTATTGAAAGCCAACCAGGGAACCTAAATCCTTTTAACATATTTATTGACATCACCATTGAGCAAGGGCTAGTGATAACATTTTTAATGGCTTACTTCTTCTTTGGGGCCTGATTATTCTTTGTTGGTCACAAGTAGCTGTTATAACAAGACACCCTCCACGCTCACATCTAGGGCAGGGTGGTCTGGCTTGTTCCGTCATCTCCGGTTTCCTCACACCTCAGCATTTTTGGAATTTCTGTGAGCCTACTTCCAGGGCCCCCTACTTAGCCCTGCCTAGCCCTGTTTGTCTCTGACTCACCCTCTGCCCAAGGCAGGCAGGGCTCCACCTCATGACCCTGAGATCATGACCTGAGCCGAAACCAAGAGTCAGTTGCTTAACTGACTGAGCCACCCAGGCACCCCTGAAAATAAATCTTTCAAAAAAGGGGGAAAGATCAGGCAGAGGAGCAAATATATGGAAAGTATAGCAAACCTAGAGACAGTCCTGTTTGGGGGTTGTAGGCTGCACAGCCTGGTGCCTCTGTGTTCCTGCCAGGCAGAAACAAAAGGCAATACTGGAAGCGTGGGCAGGGGTGGCTCACTTAAGTCTTCCTACTCCACGCATTATGTTCAGGCCCATGGGACTTTCGAAAGATCTCAAACAAAGAAGTAATTGTCCTGTCTGTTAGAGACAAAATTCAAAAACCCACGTAGGAAAAAGATTGGCCATAAGGAGGGAAACACAATTATAGGAAATTGTTGAGTCATTTCAAGATCAAACTGTGCTTTCCAATTGAGTCCATTCCCCTTTTCATGTCTCTCTGTATCCCTCTCCCTCAGATCTCCAGGATTCCGAGGAAAGAAATGTCTCTTCCCAAGAAGGGAAAGAGATTTGGATACCTTTAGTGTAGGCAGTGTTAGCCATCTACAGGACTCGTTCTGAGCCAATAATATGTAACTGGGCTTCCATTGAATAAAATCAATAGGACATTTGTTTAAATACATTCTGCATCAAAATCAGCCTTGAGTAGTCTATTGAACCTTTAATTTTTTTTTTTTTTTTTTTTTTGAACCTTTAATTTGCACATAAATATGTGCCTTCATCATAGGAGATTGTCATGAAAACTAAGGAGAAGGTCAGAGGCCACAGAGTCTCACTTTTAGCTATCCTTAGGTCAGGGTAAGAAACCCCTATGCCACCTGAGGGATAGTTACTGGGTCAGAGTCATGAGATATAATACTGATACTATAAAAGAACTCTCTTAAAACATTCCAGGAATCCCTGGGTGGCTCAGCGGTTTAGTGCCTGCCTTCTGCCTGGGATGTGATCCTGGAGTTCTGGGATGGAGTCCCACATTGGGCTCCCTGCGTGGAGGTGCTTCTCCCTCTGCCTATATCTCTGCCTCTCTCTCTGCGTGTGTTTTTGTGTGTGCATGTCTTATGAATAAATAAATAAAATCTTAAAAAAAAAAGTTTTGAGGAAGGAAAGGTTCTTGTAAACTGAAGTCATCAAGGGAGGTAGGAAATTTGGGGGCCTTGAAATGGGAGAAATTTCTGTAAAGTATTACATAATTGCCATTCGTTGAACAGTTAACAAGAGTAGGACACTTTTGTCAGTATATGGCGTCCATTCAATAATTGGTTTCTTGCAAATGTTATGTGAAGCAAGTGAAAGAAGTAGAGAACAGAGAGGCCACAGCCCCCACAGCTGGTAAGATACATTTGTGTTTGTGTCTGGGGCTCTTACCTCATGATGCTGGAGTCTCAAAAAGAAAAAGCATGAGTGTAAGAACATGAATAGGTGTGCAACAGCTTACTGTCAATAGGCCATTGGCTTATACTTTGAACTATTTCTTAAAAATGGTGATTATTAGACTGACTCACCTGCCTTGTCTCAATATACAACTTCAGACAGCAGTTAGGTAATGGTAAATTTCAATCCTGAAATGGAATAATTGTTGGTTTGAATCCAACTGACAGTTTACAAAGTAAAATGAAGTGGTTGACCAACTCAGTATCAAATCAAATGTAAATGTTTGAAAACTCTGGATTTACAAGAAGCAACTTTCCTAATATTATACAGTTACTCTAGTTCTACTAGAATAACCTTTATAAAGTAAGACACTCTTAATTTCAATATCTATGTGACAGAAAGTACCATAAGCAGAATTATCCACATATCACAAATATTATGCATAAAATATTGCTCAATATAAATAACCTTTTGACATAAATTCTTTTTTTAACTTTTGTTTTGGCAAGTTGATACTATAGGATATTGTTTTGCTACATGAAGTACCAAGAAAATTTGTTTAACAAAAATTATCTCTATTCAATTAAAGAAAATATAAGCAGTGTAAGGGAGTGAGTTCAGGCAATGCTTCTGTTCATAATTATAACTACATTGGTTTGTTCTAAGGCAGGAGAATTGATGATGTTTGTAATATTCTCAAATTATGCTTTGAGTCTGTTGATAACCATAGGATAACTTGGGGAAAGATACTTGGGTTGCCTAAAATCAGATAAGAATAAATATCTAGTGTAAGAGAATTACAGAAAACGTAGGGATAAAAACACAGGAAGTTCTATGGAAAGTTGTCAAAGGATGTAAATGGGCAATCTGTACAAGGGAAGCCCCAGAAGAATAACAAGTATATGCAAAATGCTCAAACTCATTAGTATTTAGAAAAATGCAAATTAAAAGAACAATGTAATATCACTTCACACTTATTACACTGTCAAATACATTATAAACTAGGCGATGTAAGGAATCTAAAATGAGCAAGTTCTAGCTACCGCTTCTGAAGAGCAGTCTGGCCCCACACAGTTAAATGAAGTTTTCACATACCTATGGCCAAGGATCCTGTTTCTGGGTGCATTCCCCCTAACACAGGATGGGGGCAATAGGAGATACTTGCTCTAGGGCTGTTTGTGGAATAGTAAGCTGGAGCTTACTTATTTGCGAATTACTTATTAGACCATCTGGCAGTCTGGTCGAGGAGTGGACGGGCAAAGGCAAAAGGTTCCATTATTGTGGAGCCCTAAGCAGTGCTCAGGAGAGATGGTCTCGCCCTGGGTATAGTGACATGGACAGATTTTTTTTTAAGTGTCAACTGAAAACCGGAAGCAAAATTTTGTACATATGATAGATATACTGAAGGCAGTTAAAATAGTCTTCAAACACATAAATTTATACGGAAACATATCTACTATTAAATTCATCAGAATAGCAGGCTCTAGGGAGCCAAAGGAGTCATTATTGAAGATTAAAAAGGTTTTTGTTTTTTTTTTAAGGTGCTTAATTGGTTCAGTTAATACTATCATCTGTAAGAGACAAATCCAGAAAATCTCAGTGATTTAACACTTCAAAGGTTTATTTTTTTTTTATTCCAATTGCAAGTCAATGAACATTTTTATGGGCGGGCAGCCCACATGGTGATCCAGAGAGTCCATCCACCTACAATAATGACTCATGACATCACTTGCTAGTTATTTTAATCCCAGCCAGTGAGGAAGAAGAGTGGGAGGGTGGGGAGTCTCAATGAGCCAGGCATGGAAGGTTCACCCCTCACCATGGTTCCTATTTCTTGGCTGTGCTCCGTGCAGGAGAGATTGGGAGTGTTGAATCAAGTTGTGAATTCCGCAAGAAGAGAAATGAGCTCCATGAACGGTCATCCAATTTTACCTGGTAAGCTTTATTCACCTATAGAGTTCAGCGTTTCCTGTGTTGAGATGTTTAATCCACTCAACTGTCTGCATGGGGTGCATCTGTCCCCAACTAAACATTCAAACACACAGAGTTTTATATCAAGTAGAATTATCAATACCATAATATTAGTCTAGACAATGCTGTGAAAGTATTATGATTATTTGGTATAAATGTAATCAGCAGAGAGATATAGTTTAAAAATAGAGAAATAGCTGCACAGTCAGGACTTCTTCTAAGTATATATATATATAAAATCTCTAGCTCAAGACTTAAATTATGTACTAGAAAAGTTGAACAATTACTAAGTAGATGTAATTGCATCTTGGAATGTAATACTTTTCATGACTTTTTTCTTAGAATTACACTTTGAAAAAATAATAGTGGAAAAATAGACACACTAGAGAAAACCTTTGTGATTTGAGGGAGACACTGTGTTTGCTAATTACATGACACTAAGATCTGAACACTTGGATCTCAGTTTCATAAAAGTATGAGAAAGGTTTATTTTTCAAAAAACTACAATATACTTACGAGACATTAAGAGTTTATAAAAAAAGATATTTGGTGTTAAAGATCATGATCAGAAAGGGTTACAAAATTTAAAGTTGACTAACTGAAGGACACAAAAGAATGACTAGTCTTAATTTTCCTGCAAAATGTGCTGTACTTATGGCACATAAAGTAACATTGGAAAAATGAGATCATATTTTCTTAATTCCCCAAAACTTATCAAAATGCATATATGATTACAAGTGCATTTTATTTTTCCCCTTCACTTCAGATTAATATTGGTTTCAAACATTAGGCAGAGGGATCGTTCAGCTTGGGTGAGATGCTATCTGCATGTCTTTCCTTTCTGCTGATTATGATTCACGGCAGAGGATATGGGATTGATTCTGAGTGAAAATGACAAGGACGAGTACGAAGGTTTTCCATGTGTCTCATAAAAAATGATTGATTAAATTCCCAAAGAATAACATCATATACAATTGGGTAAGCATCCCATAATATTCAAATCTGGGCTTTAGAAAATGATTTCTTGTAATGTTGATGTAGCTTTACAGTTAGTTATGACTTAGTTAATCTGCATGTCATTGACTTCTTCCATTCATTCATAGTTGAAGCTGAAAATTGGAATAGATCTCTAATTAATTCAGGCCTAAGGAAAAAAAAAATCTGCTGAAATATCCCAAAATGCAGAGATGAGGCCCAGTTTTCTGTGTTATCTTTTCCTTGTGTCCATAGTCATAACCCATTTCCACATGACCACTCACCAGATTTCAATCAAACATATCCATGTGCCTTAGTTGAAATAATCAGATACGTGTTGTTTGGTGTTCACTGCATCTTAATTGTTAATATAATTTTATATGAATTTTGGTTATGTGTATCCTATTTATTTCCTTTTGCCCATGACTGGGGTAAATCAGGAGATTTTATCACCCTGTTATTTTATTTTTTTTTGCGTTTTTACTCTTGTCTCTAATTTTGCCTCATCTCTCATGATGGAGATTGCCCTGGGAGAAGTTTTAATTAGCTTCCTAACCTAGGTCCAGATTGCATGTGCAGAGGGTAAGAGAAGGCAACGCCACAGCTTGTGAATCTGCAGCTTGCTTCCGGCCTGGTGACTTCACCACTCACTGCTCATTCCACCTGTTTGACTATTTCCTTCAAAGCACACTCTATGTCCAGAATAGAAACTTACAATAATGAGTCATACAAATATATATATATTTTTCATACAAATATTTTACCAGCTGAATGCTCATTCAAATATCTCTGATCATAACACCTTTTACATCGCCGGCATGCATTAAGGGTTTCTTGCACAATCTGAAAAATTGTTAAGATTAATAAATTTAATTACTTGAAGAAGGTTCTGTGCAAATTAGGATGACCAGCAATATTTCAAGGAAAAGCACAGTGGATCATCTATTTCACAGAATGAATGATAATTTTGCTGAGAGTCTTGAGTTTGCAAGACAGTGCTGGCAAAGCATGGCATATTTTCCCATGGTGTGGTATGTGAGACAGGAGTGATACACAAAGCATTTATATTTTAACATAAATTAATTTAAATGCATTGTAAATTTTAACCTTAGTGTATATGGATTTTTTATGCTTCACCAACCAAAACATTTTGGAGATTTATGTTTTTGAAGCCAGAGTTCAAGTAAGCAGCCTTATTGGTATTTATTTTCAGATAACATAAACAGTAAGTGTTGTGATGAACATGCCAAAGAAAAATTTTAGACTTCAGAAACCAGGGCACCTGGGTGGCTCAGTCAATTAAGCATCTATCTTTGGCTCATGTCATCATCCTGGATTTTTGGGATTGAGCTCTGCTCAGTGGGGAGCCTGTTTCTCTTTTGCCCTCTGCCCCTCCCCATTCTTGTGCTCTCTCTCTCAAACCAATACAATCTTAAAAAAATAAAATAAAACAAAACAAAACTTCAAAAATCAAAAGCATTTCAACTACATCTATTGAAAAATATAGATAATATGGATATGTCAATTGCTAATATAGATCAGTCTGTTGATGACCTTAGGACCAACAGTGCCCTCAGCTTGGAGTATATGCTAAAGTCATGGCTGTTGTAACAAAAGAACTTGTTCCATCCTTACAAAATATTCTTTGATGAGCACATAAGAAAGCACACACCAATTGCCATGTGCATTATCATTTAAGACAATACTACTAGACTCCACTTAAAATAGGAAAGCAATCTTAAAGGCATATTGTTAAAGTATCAAATTTCATTTTCCCTGCTGTCAAAAAGCTTGAAATGACTACAAAGCTACTAGGTACTGGTGTCCCCTTCAATAATGTGCTTTTTTGGGTATTAAAGGGTCTGCACATGCCTCTGGGCTGACGGTTCTATTAATGACATCCAGTTCATAATTGACACAGCCTGGGCCAATATTCATATTTCGCAGTCATATTTGCTCATTTCAGCAGTTTAGATCTATCCTTGAAAAAGCAAGCTTCCATCATCATTCCCTTTGCAAGACCATGTAGATGATGATCGAGAACCTGGCATTATGAGAATAGATTAATAATGTTGAGTCCAACTACTTTGGCATTCTGAACAACTGGTTTCAAGCATACTGAGAATAGTTTTAATATTAATAGGAAGTACTTGAAAGACTTGATAAAAGTATTCATAGTATTTTCCTGAGCAGGATGACTATTGCAATAGTACAATAAATTACTTTTTCATCATTTTCTCAGACATTACCAAATCATTTTACATGCTCAAAAGAATGTACTTGATGGAATTTAGACATCACTTCATATGGCTTCTACAAAGGGGAAAAAAAAGGAATAAAATACACTTACATCACTTTGTTTAGGAATTAAGTCTCACCATCTAAATTTTTTAAAAAGATGGTTAAGTGCATTTTTCTCTTTCTGCAACCCACATATGTAAATTAAGCATCCTAGTTGATTAACATTGAAACAAAAGGAATCACTCTTTATATAGAGATCTGTTTTATTAAAAAAAAAGTAGTATCAAACAAAATATCCTTTATAATTTTTTCTCCTACAGCCTCTTCTTTCTCCCCTATCTCTATCTGCCTGTGATCTGCAGAGGAAGCTGGAGACAGTGCAAATAACTTGCAGGGTCAGCATGGTGAGGAAACCCATATAATAAGAATAGCAAAATAAAATGATAGAAGGAGCCTAAGTCAGGAATAATATGGAAGAGGCAGTGACAACTTATCATCACTGAAAAATTGACTTCTAGGTTCTTTATTTTGGAAAACCAATGTTGTTTGTTTGCTTGTTTGTTTCAAAAACCAATGTTTAGTCAAGCTCAGTGGGTCAAACTTCTGTTACACAGAGCTAAATGCACACATAAATGTTCCAGGGGTAAGTTATGCTAGACCCTCAAAACTATTAAGTTCAAAGCTGGGACATTAGACTAGATTGGTAGCATCCTGAGACTGTTCCAGTAATAATGCCTTCTGCCCCCCAGTGGGAATTGTAACCCACAGGCTAGATAGGAAAAATACCAAGGGTCCATTACTAGGAATGAAAAACTAAGAGGTTGGGAAAAGATCAGGAGAGCCCATAATTACGTTACACAGTTTTGATGATTTCTACATTCTTATGAAATAGAATAATATGTAAGATGAATATCATAAGAGAACAGTAAAAGGCACAAGAAGTAGAAGTAACTGATAAGCCAAAGAGACTCTTGACAGCAAACACATCTATTTTGATCACTTTTAATTTAATTGGAAATCCAGGATGAACTTTTAGTAAATTTCCCTTTTCTTGAGTTGTCCACTTTTAAAAGCTGTGTCCATAATTTAAAAATGTGAACAAGAGATAAGCAGGCAAAAAGAGAGAGAGAGAGAGAGAGAGATAAACAGGCAGTTTAGAAGTCAACCAAATACAGCTACCAAATAATTTTAAAATACAGTAATGGAAATGAAAGTCCACAGAAACCCCTAAACAACTGTTTACACTTAGCTGAGGAATAAGTCAGTGGACCAGAAAATAGAAATGACATTATTTTCCCCCAAAATTTTATGTTGTTCTGTCACTGAAGGCCTAGAGTTTGAGACTGGTACTTGCTCATGTTTTTATGATAAAGAGATTCACTTTTTCTCTTCTGATTGTTTCTTCCTTAAAGGTTTATTTTTCTGATTTTGATTTTTTAAAATATATTTTTAAGTATCTAAATATTTTTCCATACCTTGACTTTACATTTGAAAGTAGAAAATCAGAATATTCAACAAGCTCACTTCCAACATGTATTTTTAATGCATTTTTGTATACTGTGTTTTAGAACATCTATGACTAACTTGCATTGTTGCATAGTGTCTGGATGAAGAGAGAATGCTAAATGGAAATACACATTTTTATTTTTTCCAAAGAGGGAAGGTAAGGGAAAGGAAGGAAAGAAAATCCATATGTAATAAATTTAATTTTAAAAATTGCACAGTGGTGGAGAGCAAGACTTGAATCCTGACTGCTAGAGTCTGAATTCTAGTTCCACAGCTTACTGTGTGATATTGGCCAAATTACCCCCTTTTTATTCTGTTTTATCAATTGTGAAATGGGGAAAAAAAAGTATTTATTTATTCCAGACTCTCTGTGAGGATTAAATAAATTAAATGCATAATATAGAGAACCTTCCTGATCTTTCTAAGCTCTCCATTGTTACATATTATTGTTGCTGTTGATGTTATGTAAGACCACTGTTTGCTATTAGGTCAAGCAATAAATCACATTTCCCATTGCAGTTGTTTCAAGACGTGAAATTGCTAAGTTAGCCTATGGAAGCTCACATTCTGGTTGCCAGCCAGATTCTATCTTGGCAACCAGAATCAACTGGATTTTGATAGAGTCTACCCTAAATCTGAAGGATTCTTGATGACACACCTTGATAGCATACAGTGATTAAATGCTGAAGTAGAATGAAAGAACTTTCCTGAACTTGCTAGTCCTCCACCTATAAAACTGTTTACATTTATTGATATTATGGGCATGTTTTCATGCTTTACCTTATTAGGTATGCCTTTTAAATTTTTGCCAAGTTTCTTTTGAAATATTATCAGTTCAAGCTTCTCAGAACAATCCTCTATAGAAAGAAGAAATTTCAGTTAAGGCTTGGGTGTGACTTACTGCAATTAGTCACTAATTGTCTTATTAAGAAATATGTTTAAAAAAAAGAAAGACAGAAATATGTTAGGATAAATATAAGATGGCCTGCAAATGTTCTTTCTTGTTGCTCCAATGGATCAAGATCTGATATTAATTAAACTTTATGTAACATATAGAATTTTTGTCACTCTTCCTATCAATGTAATCTATTAATCATTTCTTATAAATTCTATGGCAAGAATTTCTGAACAGATAATAAAACTCAACCTGGTTAAATAAAAGGTACCACATATGCTCTCTTTTTAACTTGCGATTATACTCACTTCACCACAAACCACCACCACCACCAACACAATTTTATACAAGAAAGGCAAACCTTCTCCTCTATGTGAGTAAGTAGCTAACAGACACCTGTAATTATTTCTAATTTCTAGTCAAATAGCATGACTTGAAATTAACTTTAGAAAATCAAAGTCGTATTGTTTTATCTGCTAACCAAAGGTGAACAGTCTGTGGTTAACGACTGAATAATGCAAGTCAACTTACTTAAAGTTAAAGGAGGGTAAGACTGCTTACAAAAATGAAAAAGAAAGGTAAAACATTTCATTAACTTTATCAGGAAATTACATTATATAAGTATATTTCTTCTATTTGTATTTAAGCATTTTAAAAAGTCATGTGATAGTTACTCGATAGTTATTTTGATATGTTTTAGTACTGTATTGTCCCATTATGTTATGCTGGAAGAAACTCAAAATGACATCAGCTTCTCACATTTTAAAAAGGATGTCAACAATTTCCATAGTCACTATGAAAATGTTGGACTTTCAAAGAATCATATGATTTATCTACACAGGAAGAACTTGGTAAGAATAAACTCAAACTATTTTGTTTCCAGTTCTTTTTTTTTTTTTCCCAGTTCTTGTACTACTTCACATACTATATTGTCATTCTCTATTAATTGATTAATTGTACTCTTCCTTTTCCCTTAGAATATGTGCAACAAAATGACAAAAGGCTTCATTTTCTCTTTGCAATTATCAGCATCTGGCCTAGTGTCAGCACATAGTAGGCATTCAATATCTAATGAATTGATTCATGAATGAATGGCTTAACTAAAATGTCTTTTGTTTGGAGCAAGAGCATCTGTAAATGATTATTCAGCCAGAAACACGTTTTTAAAGATATCAGAAACATTGAATAGCAAATAAAAACCAAGATAGTGACAAGGAAGCTGATAAAAGGAGGTTGTCAATGTTACACGTCAATTCTCAGCGTAATTATTGTTCATTAGGAGAACTGAATACAAATCACCAGATCACAGAGATGCCAATTTTTTGAAAAAACCTTATCAAACTTTGGAAAGTTTTTCTACATTTCCAAATGTGAAACTTTATATGAATCTGTATCAATAAGCTTTATAATTATTATTGTAAATAATGTTTTAGTTTTAATGAGCACTTTACCACATACCCTTAAGCATTTTTGAGTCCTTACTTGTTAGGCAAATATATTTTATTCAGTTGGTTAACCTGTGTTATTAGCATGCATGTAAAATTAGAAGTATTTAGTGATCCTACTGTCCTCCGCTTTTTCTGACCATGGCAAACCCTCAGTGGATTAGTGTGAAGCATGCTCTAGTAGAACATCCTTTTCTACAGATGTTGCTAATGCAGTAAACAGATTTTTTCAAGAGAAGGAAATGGAAGGTATAAAAGTAGGTGGGTAGCTTCTTCAGTGACTGAACATAAAAATCAAGTGTGTATTTATGAAAAGTATACTTTCTAAGAACAGCAGATCATGAGGCGTTGCATGACGGGACAGTTCCAGGAAATCATAAAGGCTCTCAAGTGATCTCAAAATAATGAAGTTCAGCACTTACTGAAATTGCATTCTGTGGTTTGAGTGAAAGTGTTGGTTTAAAATGAATAGGAAATTCTGTGCAAACTTTCCAGACGGAAACTATTTATAAATCCCTAGTAGCTTCAAGGACTTAATAAAGAACCAATGTGCCCAGCAGATTTCATTTCTAGAATTTGATCATATAACAATTTTCCATTCTTATTCTCTTCTGTAGTTTTGCCTTTATTTTAGTTATTGTACTCAATCATCCCACTCATCTCTGTTTACTTCACCCTGATATACAATGTAGTCTAAAGATCTGCTCCCTTTCATCGTGCAAAAATTAATCTTTAATGAAGATTTCATAGAGGAGATAGTAGCAGTAGAAGAAGTGGTGAATATTTATCTATGATTTTACTTCTCCTAGAGCAATGCTGGGAGGAATTTACATTCATTGATATCTAATGCTCACTGTGCCATAATGAGGTATATACATTTTACAGATGCAGAAACTGATTTTCAGAAAATTAAATAATAATCTCAAGGCAACAAATATTATGTTTAAAAGACATATAAATAAACAGCTTAATTAATCCCATTAGCAATTTGCTTCTTTTAAAAACTAATCATCACCTTCCCATGGAAAAAACTCCTGCTCCACCAGTCCCTTTCAATTTGTCTTTTTGTTGCATCATTGGAGGTTTCTACCAACTTATGACTAAACATATGGATTTGTAAGCTCTGAATTATATATGTTGCTATTTATTTTATTCTATCTATCAATGTGTTTTTTTTAAGGGGGGGCACAGAGGCAAAAGGAGAGGGAGATAGAATCTTAAGCAGGCCATGCCCAGTGCAAAGCCAACGCGGGTCTAGATCGATCTACCAACCCTGAGGTCATGACCTTAGCCGAAATCAAGAGGCAGCTGCTTTAACTGACTAAGCCACCCAGGCATCCTTAGAGTTATTTTAAATTATTATATAAGCTTTAGTCTATCTTGCACAGAATTCATTAGGTATTTGACAATGTTTCTCAGCTCAGAATAAGACTGAGCTTAAAATCAACATTAAAGGTTTTGTCAGATTCTTAAGGGAATTTAATTTAAGGGAGAATTTAAATTTAGGGTACTTTGGCTTTGCAGACCACTCAATATTTGAAATTTTACTTTCTATTCTAAGGATCCTCTCAAATGAATGATTTTGTTTGTATTGAAAATTACCCAAAGTGGCAGACTGTCATCTGAACTTGAGTTGTAGTATGAATATAGGCAAGGGACAAGAGTTTGGCAGAGAAGGCATGAACTTTGGTTCAGAGAGAAAAGCTCACGAGTATGGTAAGTCAGTAGAGTTTCCTTCTGTACCTTGTGTCTTAGGTCCTTAGTCTAATGTCTGTGTTTGCCAGAAAACAAGGAAGGATAGGAAGGATTTCTCTCCCAGACTCTTCCGACCAAAATACAACAATACTAAAAAAGCTTGCATGAAATTTGTTGATTGGCCTAAAGTGCAATTTGGGAAAAGGATGCCAGATGGAGGAGAAACTTTCTGAGCTTCGTAGCTCCTGGGACAAAATCAAGGCTCAGAAAGATCAATTCCTATGTCCCCATTCTCTTCTAAATGAAATCCTTTCTTAGGTTTCCAAATCATAATGGGGATCAATAGATGCAAATAGGGATGCCTGGCTGGCTCAGTTGGTTAAGTGGATTGACTCTTGATTTTGGGTTAGGTTACGATCTCAGGGTCATGAGATCCAGCCCCAACTCGGTTCCATGCTGGATGTGGATCTTGCTTAACATTCTCTCTTTCCCTCTGCCCCTCCCCCCTTAATAAATAAATAGAAAATAGATGAAAATAGCAGACAGATTTCTACTGAGAATAAAGCTTTCAAATCTGATCTGACAATAAAAGGATTCCCCAAAGAGCTTTTATTTTCCAGAAGACAAACTAAATTTAGGAAGTCACAGATCAATGAAGAGAGATTGACACTCAGATCTGATGACCGACTCATCTCGCCCTCAGAGAGCTCCACACAGAAGCTGTAGGGGCCTGGATGGAACATGCCCTTTACAAGTTTCCAATCTTGGATCCTGGCGGCCAGGGGTCCTTAGTAGACATTGGTGAAACCACTAGATTATTCAATTCACCAAAATGTGACTTGGAAAACTGTTAATCCATCAAAGCTAAACTTATTATAACCTATTGCTATTAGTGAGAATACCACTTTGACAGTGTTACCAGTGTTGCAGGTGGGAAGAAGTGGCTTAAGGAATTTTGATCTAGGCAGGGAACTAATTAGAATTTATAGTATCTAATTCAGGATTTGGTGGAAACTGCCAAGCAAAGGGTCCTGAAGATGGTCTTGGTAAGAGAACTGTTTGGCCAAGTCAGCAGACTACATCATCTTTGACATATGGATCAGTGGGAATTTCCTGAATCAAACAATAAAGTTATGGATGGGTATCCAGTTTTATCTTTCCGAGGTAATGCTTTCTTATAACAAGCAACCAGTCATGCTGACACTGGTGGTTGGTTCTTATAGAAGTCCTGTGGGCAGGCACATCCTCAGTTATCAGTGAGAACAGAATATCCTTCCCTAATCTTAGCATCTCCAATTCAAATAGTCTGCACCTTCCAACCCTGTTCCCCTCTGTGCTTCCACCTTCAGGAGGGAGGTGTTTCCTGATCACCTATATCCCTGGCCTTCTCTGGCTTGCACATTATTTTACCATTGCACCCAGCAGGACCCAGTTAAATCTAGTCTTTTAAATCCCTCACTCTGCTGCCCATATTCTCTTTTGTTTGCTAACCCGTTAGCTGCTAGAGAACAGTCTTCTAAATTCTTCGTCAAGCTGTCTTCCATGCATCAGATATATCCCAAATTTTCAACTGATTGGCAAACTCAGAATAAAGGAAAATTTAAATAGTAATATTAATTTCAAACTATATATATAATTTAAGAAATAATCATTGACACATGTATTATTAGTATTATTATACTAATAAAAGTTTAAGTATTTAGCATGTTTAAAATATGAATGTTCATAGGCCAAATTACATAGTATTGAATCGTAGTATTAGAAATGTCATTCTAGCATGAACATTTACATGCTATGTCCCAGTGAATATCAGATAAAACAGAAGAAATGAAAGCCTGGCAAAAAAACAAAAAAAAAAAGCTTTAAATTATTAAAATGCTATCGACTACATTAGCCAATCAATGATAGCTAAGAAAGCAAAAATACAACTTTAAGTTCCCATGAAACACTTCAAAATTGGTGGTGTATTTACTTCCAGATTTACTTCTAAATTTTCACTAAATATATTCTATAATTTGTGTTTTTCTGACCACATGTGAAATAAGTAAAATTTAATGTCAAGGTATAAAATTTTAAATGTTTTAAATGACTATTATTTCAATTATGGTTTAGAGACAAAAGTAAAAAAGCAAGTAAAAATTGTTTAAAAAACAGAAGAAAACAATTGTAAGGGACACCTGGGTGGTTCAGTGATTGAGTGTCTGCTTTTGGCTCTGGTAATGATCCTGGGGTCCTGGAATCAAGTCCCACGTCAGGCTCCCTGCAAGGAGCCAGCTTCTCCCTCTGCCTGCATCTCTGCTTCTCTCTGTGTGTCTCTCATGAATAAATAAATAAAATCTTTAAGATAAATTAAAAAAAAAAAACAATTGCAGAAGCTAATTCTTTGGAACTACAAATACTTTGGAATTCTTAGGGTGAATTTGAGTGAGCTGTGACTAATTCAACCCATGGATCAGAATAGAAATGATGTTGGGGTGCCTGGGTGGTTCAGTTAGTTAAGTGTCTGCCTTCGGCTCAGGTCATGATTCCAGGGTCCTGGATCAAGCCCCATGTCAGGCTCCCCTCTCAGCAGGGACTCTGTTTCTCCTTCTGCCCCTCCCCCACTCATGATGTTCTCTCTCTCTCTCTGCTCTCTCTCAAATAAATCAATAAAATCTTTTAAAAAAAAAAAAGTTTAGAAATGATGTCCTAAAACTCTTGCTAATTTATCAAGGACAATGCAGTTTCTATCTTGTTTCCCCAGATCCTCACCTGGGGGGAAATTCACTGCCATGTACAAAATTATCTGAGATGGCCATGTTGGTGCTGGAGGAAATATGCATGGTTGTGTCTACAATACAGATCCTAAGACATGAGTAATGGACCTCACATGTTTGGACACAGTGTCTTCAGACAGCAGTGCAGGTCTTGCAATTGTCAACAGAGAGGAAAAAGAAAAGGTTGTGTACTTAGAATTGCAGAACACATGACAGTTTTGAGAAGTGTTGAACACACTCATGGGAATGACCTGAACCAAGGATTCACATTTGAAGATTCCCCAGCAGACAAGGACGAGCTAGTATTAGTACCTTCTCCATGCTTCCATATTGTCTAGGAACAGCCTGGGGGATGTGTGGTTTCCAAGGAAATTTGGAGGTGGGTCCAAAGGGGCAGGAATTGCAGTCAGCCGTGTTCCTGGCAGCTGGTTCTTTTGAAGGACATCTGAGTGATCCACCACAAAGACACTGCAGGGGACTGCAGGTTAATGGAGAGCCATTGCATGGGAGGGATAAAGTAGCATTGACATTGGGGTCACTCAGAAGTGGAAGGATGGGTAGCACTCAGAGGGATTGTGAGCTTCTTGTTATACAGTATCCAAGTCCAAATTTCTATCTCAAATTATTCTTTTGTCCCTGACTGAATGTACTGCCACAGTTGAGAATACCAATCAAGGGGTGATATAACCAAGTATTGTTGCAACTGCTATCATAGTGAGTGGAGACAGAGGCAGACCATAAGCCAGGCTTAGGAGGGAACTGTGTTGTTTGCGTTGGTAGCTTCCTCTCACTTTGAACTTGTCTTTAGTAGCAATAAATGGTACTTGCCTCCAAATAGTAACCCCAAAACTTAAAATGTTAAATGATTATTTTAAATATCTTATTAAGACCCTTACCAGTAACCCCATAATGTACTGCACATGATCAATAAATTGAATTCGTTAATTGACCTAGTGAAATACCAATGTAGAATTGGTAAAGGAAGCACTTTGGGAACAGTTATATTACTAGGTGCATGCATTTCTATTGTAGTTATAAACATTTGTTTGGTACCAAACTTGGTAAATCCTTAGAAACAGAAAGTAAGACCCAAAGGGAACAAGATTCCAAAACAGAGATAAACATCAAGGATTCAGACATCTGGAAGCAGAAAGACATGGATATGTTCTGCAGGAATTTGTCGCCATTTAAGGAAATTTTAGAATGTTTGAAGATACACAATTAGGTTTCATATCAATTGAATCCAGTTCTCTGAGTGGCAGAGAGTTGATATCTGCATTATATGAACAGTTTTCCTCTACCAGTCTCATTTGGCAAGGAAGTATCAATGTTTTCATTATTGACTCTGCAGGGGCTACAAATTGAGCTGGTAGTTTTAAACAATTAATATAATGTGAACACTATAAAAGCACATTGAAATTAGCCTGTGAGAACATGCATTAAAAAGTAATAGTGTTTGCTTCTGGGTGGAATTCATGTTCTTGAATAATCTACAGCTTTGTAAATTTAAAAGGTTATTTCACTAATTCTGTTGTTTTGGAGCTCATTGCCTCTCCTACTGAGATGGACTTTACTGAGTTTTCTTTGATGCTGGGTGTCAAAGTAAATAATTTGAATTTTAGTATCATCAGAGTTACTATCTCTACTATGAGTAAGCCAATTCTCTTTCAATTGGTAGTTCACACTGCAAATTTAAATTGACTTTCCAAAACTAGTCAAGCCAAAGAACATGTATCTCTTTTAAAAGTGAGAACTGAAGAATAAATTCAGTTCACATGTTGAAATGTTTCCTAATGTGTCTAGAGTAATAGAAATTATTTTGGGGCCACTATACCAATGAAGAGATCTTTCCTATCCTAAATTATTGTCATGAAAGAGTTAATGAACCTCCAAAAGAGTAAACAAATTTGTTTTTTTTTTTTTTTTGGTGGTTTTAGGCCTGTTAAGCATGATATAAATTAAAACTGCTGTTTCTTGTTTTCTATAGTCAAGCAAATGTATTACACACCACTGCTAATTGGAAAGACACTTATGCACTTGCCCAAATAGCAGTTCCACTCTTAAGGAACAATGATAAATGTTCTTTCTCTAGAATGAGAAGAGGAAATTGCTTGACTACAACCCGTTCAATCTAATATTATTAATTATGTAGAGAATTTCATGATTTAACAAAATTTAGAGAGCCATGCAGGAAGCAATATGATTTAGCAATATACTGACAATTAGCTAAGGA